>NW_006922408.1:258848-269829 GCF_000298275.1 Orycteropus afer afer
CTGTTGTACCTTTATTTATTTATTATTGTGATTTGGGTGAAAATTTACAGAGCAAATTCACTTTCCATACAGCAGTTCACATACACTTTATCTCATGACATTGACTACAATTTACCACAATGCAACAGCTCCCCTTCCACTTCCTCCTCATAGTTACTTCTTTCCTGTGTCCATCCCTCCTTGCACTCCTACCCCCTGAGCTTTCTCTCTGTGCATAAGCAGCCCTTCTTTCTCCCATGATTGTTCTCTCCAAGGAGTGTATCTACCTCAGGTAAATAAATGTTTAACTCATATGCCTATCTATTGTTTGGCTGGAAGCCACAGGCATGGGTTCAATTCCAGACCTGAAGGGCATCTAGGGGCCATAGTCTCAGTGGTTCCACCAGGCTCTATCAGACCAGAAAACCTGGTCCCTCCCCTGCCTTTTTTTCCTCCAAATGATTTTGAGTTTTATTCCACATTGTTCTCCCTCCCTTTCCAGGATCTCCTACATAGATCCCCTTCCAAGTGGTTGACAGTGGTAGCCGAGCACCATCTAGTTCTTCTGGTCTCATAGTCATATAGGCTGTAGATTGGATGGTGTATCAGTCGCTAGAACTACTTGTTCCCATGAATTTTTGGTTTTATTCATTCTTCTTTTCTCTGGACAAGGAGAGACCCATCATTGCATCTAGATGGCATCTTGCAAGCTTTTAAGATCCCAGTTGCTACTCATCAAAGTAGGAGGTGGAACAGTGTTTTGTGTAGTATGTTATGGCAATTGAGCTTGATGTCCCCTGCGACTATGGTCCTGAGCCCACAGGTTCAACTACTCGGTCCCTCTGTGTAGCTGGCTGTGACCAAGAAGTGACTACAATCTTGCCCCTTGTCAGCTCTACTATACACCTGGGAATTCAGATCATATACAAATCAACTTATAGGACCGTTGTCTTCCAACCCTATACATGTTCTTGGGTACACTCCCCACTTCATAGACATACCTACTAGTTCAGCCTGTCCACCCATCTATCCACCCATATACCTATGTTTGCCTTCACCATTGTACCTTTTTTAAAATAATTTTCTATGTATCTTTTTCTTAAATAAGACACTCCCCAAACTATTTAAGGTCTACGCTACATAAAACTTAGATCCATTCCAGCCCACCTAACATAAATACTTTTTTTTTGGTGTACACTGCATTTAAAAGAGCTCTGGTGGCTTAGTGCTTGTGGTCGTTAAGGTTGTGTGTCAACTTGGCTGGGCCTGGTTGAGTGGCTGGGCAGCTGGATGTGGTTATTTCCCATGGTGGGATTGGTAATTAACTCCATGGTGAAATCTACAGGAGCAGTTGAGTAGCTGCTTTAGAGATGTGGTCTGCTTCCAGTATATAAGAAACAGCTTTGAGGCAGGTCTCTAGCTTTTTGACATGCTTGGACCTTGCAGGTAGCCGAGCCTTAATTCAGCAGCCTGCTGTGCTCTGCCGATCTCGGGACTGTCTCTGGATTTGAATCAATGACCAGCCATATGGTTTGGTAATATGGGGACTGTGCCTTTTTTACTTGTTGACCTTGGGTTTGTCAGCTTCACCAGCCAGCAGCTGCCTGAGTGAAGAGATGCCTCTAGTTTCAGTGGGCCTGGAGCAGGAGGCAGAGCTGAAACCCAAGGTTGAGGGGCTTTCACCCAGCCCTTAGAGCCTGGCAATTTGAACTTGGACTTCTAGCCTCCAAAACTGTAAGAGAATAAATCCCTGTTTGTTTGTGCCATCCCATTTGTGGTATATTCCTGTCGGAGCAGCACTTGGTAACTAAAACAGTGCCTAAGACATTTGACTACTATCCAGAAGGTTGGCGATTCAAACCTACAGCCACTCCTGGAAAGGAAGACTAGGAAATCTACTTACGTAAAGATTTACTGCTTCAGAAACACAAAGGGGGTCACTATGAGTTGGAATCGACTTGGAAGCAGTGATTTTTTGTTTGTTTGTTTGTTTATTTACTGTGTTGAATGAAACTTAAATGAATAGAGTAAATTTTCGGTCTCACCATGGGTTAAGTCTAGGCAAGGAGTAGTTATGTAGTTAGTACTTTTTGAAGTGAAATCCCATGGGGCAAAATAATTGAAAGGAAATATGTCAGCAGTATTTATTTCTTTGAAATGCTCTGGTGGTGCAGTGGTTAAAGCATTTGGCTGCTAATGAAAATGTCTAGGATTCTAATCCACCAGCCACTCCATGGGAGAAAGATGAAGCAGTTTGCTTCTGTAAAGATTTACAGCCTTGGAAACCCCATGGGACAGTTTTACTCTGCCTTATGTTGTTGTTGTTATGTGCCATCAAGTCATCTCTGAGTCATAGTGACCCCTCCTTGGGTTTCCAAGGCAGTATCACTACAGAAGTAGACTGCTCAATCTTCCTTCTGAGGAGTGGCTGGTGGGTTTGAACCGCCAACCTTCTGGTGAGCAGTCAAGTGCCTTATACACTAGGCCACCAGAGCTCCCTATGTTGTTGTTGTTATGTGCCGTTGAGTCGGACCAACTGATAGCGACCCCTCCTTGGGTTCCTGAGGCAGTATCACTTCGGAAATAGATTCCCCCATCTTCCTTCTGAGGAGCTCTGGTGGTGTAGTTCCTAAGGCATTTGCTAACCAGAAGGTTGGTACGTCAAACCCACCAGCTGCCCCACTGAAGAAAGATGGGCAATCTAATTCTGTGAAGATTTACTGCCTTTTAAACCTAATGGGGGTTTCTATGAGTTGCAGTCGATTCAGTGGCAGTGAGTTTGGTTGTTTTTGGTTATAGGGTCTATGAGTCAGAATTGACTCAGTGGCAGGGGTTTTGGTTTTTTATCTCTCTGTTTGGTTTGATCTCAGGTGTTTGTTATCATTCTTTATATTTTTTTCTGAATTTTTACAATACTCACTTATTTTTCTTAAAAAAAAAAAAAAAAAAGGAAAAAGAGGAAGGATTGGGGCATTTGGGTTAAAGAGTGAAAGGGGTGCTCAGGAAGTGCCCCCCCCCATCTTCCAGTGGGGAGCCCTGACATCATGGATGTTTTTCAGCTTTCCCACACTCTCTTTACTAGAGACCAGCAAGACAGCTGATGTATTTAAAACAGGAAGCTGTTTGCTGATAACACTGTAGCCATCAGGCCTGATTTGCTGGGTTGTCTGACAGCCCAAGGGAGCAGCTTTCTATCCGCGTGGTGGACTGTAGGTCAGCCTCTGTAAATAGCAGCCATGAGGCTCCTGGGTGCAGTGTCCTCGCAGGCCGGCGACGGTCAGGACGCCCCCTTCGCCTAGCGTACCGCCTCAGGTAGGAAACATTTTGCCCGATGACTTTTCAGCACCCGCCAGAATAGAACTATTGTTTTAAATACTAGTAAGACATTTGAAGTAGGAGGCAAGAAGATTCCCAGCAGGGATACAGGGAGGAATTGGGTTAAAAGGAGGAAAGATGGAGCTTTGTTTTTAGATTCAGACAAAAGACTTAATCTGTCAAATAAATCAGTCATCAGAATTCCAAGACTTTGATTAATTCAAGATAGTGGAAAATTCCTGGAACCTGTTGATGAGCTGTGTTTAGGTTTCTTAGAATTATTACACGGTTAAGTCAAGTTCTCTTGGTTTACATAAAATTTAAAGAACTGAGACCCAGAAAGGTGAAACTTTTTTTTTTTCTTTCCCTAATCCCAAACAGCAGGGTAATAATTGGCTGCAGAACCCAATCAGTTATTTCTAAGCATCATGTTCAGGGTTTCAAGTTTGTCTTGTTAACTGCCTGAAGGTGAGGCAGTGTGGACAAAATCAATAATCTTTAATCAATGACCAGTACCTACATTTTGGAGTCAGTAATGGAAGTTTAAGGTGAAGGCGAGAGGAGACTTGGGGAGGCAACTTTCAAGAAAAGGGCTTTTTGAATTCAAACAAGGTTTTCCTATACAGGAGTCATTTTATCTCCAAAAATTGGATAAGAAAAGTGTTGCGTAGGATACTGCCTTGATACCTTACAGGTAGGAGCTGGCTATCTTGTTAATGCTGAAGTTATGTAGTTCTAAATTTAAAAGATAAGGTTTTTAAGCCATCAAATATGCATAACTGTGGCTATCCAACTCGATAGGAAACATTTTGATGTTAAGCAGAGCAATATGCCAAACTTTCATGGCTATTAGATTTTTTTTACAATTTATAATTTTTTTACAATTTGTGTGCAATTAAAAACAATCTGTCTACCAAATAAGAAAAACTGATGGTTTGTTTAAAGCTAGGGAAAAAGAACATAGAAAAGGCTTTTTCTTACTTTGTGGTCTTGGTAAAGAGATATGACTACTTTGTGCTTTTGGGTTGGAAATATGCTTCTTGTGGAATGCACTGGAAAAGGCACAAAGTCACTATCAGGAACAAAACAGTGGGTGAGTGTCTGTGTGTGGAGGGTGTATATTGTCAGTTTGCCACTAAGGTAGACTCATTAATGCTGCTGTGGATGTGGTTCTTGGTAACATTTATAAACAAGAAACAAACAAACAAACAAAACACTGCAACTGAGTTGATTATGACTCATAGTAACCCTTTAGGACAGAGAACTCCCTGATAGGGTTTCCAAGGCTGTAAATCTTTATGAAAGCGGACTGTCTCATCTTTCCCTTGTGCCTTAGATGGTGGGTTCGAACCTCTGACCGTTTTTGGCTAGGAGACCAACATAAATGTATATAAAATGTTGGGCTATGCTGTAGATATTTAATGAAAATGTAGAGTTTTATATTTGGCAACTAAGCCACATTTTTCCCCCCAGTCTAATTCATTCTTATAATGTATTTCTGTAGAGAATTCAAAATTTAATCCCCTTTTACCCTTTTGTAAAATGGGCCTCCTTGATTGAAGGGAGGGCCTAAAGCATTCTGAGCCCTGGCTGGGAGATAAGGATGTTGTTCTTAAGGAGATCCTGGGGGTAGCTTTGGCTTCTCCGTTTATAACACTAAATTCCTCTTAGAAGGCAGTCGGAAAGTAAGAAATATGGGGAAAAGGACTCCTTTGCGAGTGTGGGTGCCCCCTCCCTGTGCTGACCTTCCTTGATTTCTGCTGGCATGACCTGTTGAGGCTAGACCATGAGACTGAGAACTCCTCAAGGGCAGAGTCTATGCCTTTGTCCTGTCTCTTCAAGGCTTAGAAGAGGCTTGGCAGCTGGAAAGTAGACAGCAAATGTTTAAATAAGCGAATAGATGAGTAGATAATTAAATGAATAGGATGGATCAATGAGCAAAAGAAAGAACAATCCTAATTTCAATTTATTCTTTTTTCTACCATTCACTGCTTACCTCTTTTCTTAGGAGATTGCAATGATCTTTCATGGAACCCATGTCAGCTTTTGATATCTGACTCTAAATCTACTTTGCATTCAACAACTATCAAGGGGCAAGTATATAAAAGGGTACTCCAAAAATCCAAACTCACTGCCATGGTGTCGGATCTGACTCTTAGCGACCCCTCCATGGGTTTCCGAAGTGGTATCACTAGGGAAATAGATTGCCCAACCTTCCTTCTGACAAGTGGCTGGTGAGTTTGAACCACCAGCCTTCAGGTTAGTAGTCAGATGCCTTAGGCACTATGCCACCAGAGCTCTGGACCATAAGGGTATGTGGGTAGAATGACTGCTTATCATTATTTTTAATGGATTCATAGTGGAAATAATAAAAATATTCACTGCTAAAGGAGTGGCTAAGTACATTATAGTTGAGAACACTAAGTCTGGCTACATACTTTGCAGTTTAAAAACTATTAGGAATTTTAAAATGGTGATAGCAGAGCAATAAAGCAAGTGTGAGGCTCTTCTAAGTGCAGGCCTGTGCATCTGCACGTGTCACATGCCTGAGAAGCTGGCCATGGGAACAGTGTATGGGCATTAAAATTATAAAGACTCTAGGAATACAGAAGAATAGCATCAAATTCTCTCGCTATTGCATTGTTAACTTTCATTTGTTCATTATTCATTCATTCAGCTTCGCTTCTGCTAAACTCCAGGCACTCGAGTGCTCCAGAGTGCTTTACAAGTTACAAAACCATCGTATGTCCTTCAACTTGCTTCAAATACAAACTGTTCACACATGGACCCAAATTTGAAGGGAACAAAGAAGGAAAGGATTAAAATTAATCTGGATTGGATGGGGTCCTTGGTTGTTGGCAAATTTGTGCTTCCCTTTTTAATTTTCTTTGCTGTTAAAATATTGGTGTGAATACAAGGTCAAGTGATCAGAGGCAGCAATAGCGTGAAGAGGTGGGTTTTGGAGTAAGAAACAACTGGGTTGAAAGTCTAGCTATGAGATTTGAGGCAGATTATTCAATCTCTTTTTGCTTCATTTATCTTTAAAATGTGTAATCCTAAATACTTCACAAGGTTGTTTTGAGAATTAAGATACATGTGTTCACGTTTGATGCACAATAAATATTGGCTTTTTTTCTTTCCATCAAAAATAAATAACATATACATGCATAAATAAATAAATAACCTATTACTTGGTGGTTTAAGAAGCCAGATGGGCCCTTACTTTGATGCATTTGGAAAGCTGGCAATTGGACAGAATCAGGAAGTCAACAGTAGTGAGTAGGAGACCTAGATTTCAATGCCATCTTCACCACTTACTGGTTGTATAATATTAGGCAAATTATTTTCTTTAATCTTTGGTTTCTTCATCTGTAAATGGTAATAGCAGTGCTAATCTCTGTGGAGTATTATATGGGAGTTGTTATTTTTTCCAGTCTATTGAATATTCCTCTCCATCCCTTGTTCCTTTACAGTGTCAGTTGCTCAAGTAACTATACATAGGATGTTAGGTCCTCATTTGGTATGTAATTATCAGCATCAAATGGCACAGAATGGAGACAAACTTTACATGTGCCCATTTCAGAGAAATGGGCTTTTTTTTTTTTTTAACAGGGGAGCATGGAATATTCTTAGAAACTCTGGCTTTCAAGTTTTTCATTTGTCTAGTAGCTCATTCTTGGCTGTGGGTCTCTGTGGGTAGCTCTGTTCAGGGCTACCTGACCATATGTGATCATAGTTATATCAATAACTATCATTTACTGAACGCTTATCATGTGCCATGAGGAGCTCTAGCTGAGGTTAAAGTATTGGGCTGCTAACCAGAAGGTTGGTGGTTCGAACCCACCAGCTGCTCCCCTGGAGAAAGATGAAACAATCTGCTTCCATAAAGATTTACAGACTTGGAAACCCTATAGGGCAGTTCTACTCTGTCCTATAGGGTTGCTGTGAGTTGCAGTTGACTTGGAGGCAGTGGGTTTTGGTTTTACCATGTGCTGGGCACTGTGCAAACTTATTCCTCAAAATAATCCTTAAGGGGTTATTATCTCCATTTTAAGCAAGAGAACAGGCTTAAAAGGTTATGTAATTTGGTCAAAGTGCTAGTGAGTGGTAGAGCCAGATTCATAGTTTCTCTTAAACACTATGGTAAATGGATATCAAAGTCTTAACGTGGTAGGTCTCTAAGTGACTACCTGTGGGTACTGAGGATGAGTTCAGTACCATCAGCTACATCCTTCTATCTTTCCTTCTATCTCTATGCCAACACAAGTTAGTGACTTGGAAACCCTTATCATGTTAGTGATGCATTAATATAATTAGATAATGAATAAACTGTAGCCACATGCCGTAACATGGATAAATTGGAGTATAAGGTTGCAAAAACAAGGCAAGTCCCAGACTACAGACAATGTATTTGTTTAATGTGTATGTCATAATCTTATTTTTAAAACAGCAAAAAAAAAAAAAAAAAGGACATTCAAAATTTAGGATAGTGGTTACTCTGTGGGATAAAAGATTGGCTAGGGATGGAGAACACAGAGACTTCAGTGTTGGCAGTATTGTTTCTTAAATTGAGTGGGCTCACCAATGTTTATTTTACAGCTATACTCAAAGTTTTCATATAAGATATATATATACATATGACATATATATATAAGTGTATATGTATATACACACACATTTGCACATACATATGTACTTTTATTTTATATTGAATATTACTAATAAAGAACTAGAAGAGTATTCAAAATAACATATCACAAAATATTAAAAATGATTAAAGCTGAGTGATGGATACATGGAAGTTCATTATACTAGTTTTGTATATATTTGAAAATTTCCATAATAAAAGTGAAAAAATAGTAAAGCCTCATCAGAAAAATGTTTTGTACTATGTCATAGACATGAGGAGCCCTGGTGACACAGTGGTTAAGTGCTTGGCTGGTAATTGAAAGGTCAGTGGTTCAAAGCCACTAGCTGCTTCATGGGAGAAGGATGTGGCAACTGCTTTCATAAAGATTACAGCCTTAGAAACTCTATGGGGCAGGTCTACTCTGTCCTATAGGATCGCTAAGAGGTGGAATTCAACTCAACAGCAATGAGTTTTTGGTTTTATGTCATAAGGCATGGTTCTCAGCACTAGGAATGCAGTGGTGAACAAGACAGAACTTCCATCCAGGGACTGTGCACCTCTTAATGATCTTCCCTCTCAGTCTCCCCCTTTCCATTCTTCATGAGTTCTCACCTGGGACTACAAGACACCATTTAACCTTCTCCTTCCTTGGCAATGACTGCTCTTGTATCTCAGATTCTGTCTCTTTTCTCCCTCTCTTTTTTTCCTTCTGTTTCATTACTGATGGAGAATTTAGAAACTTTTTATAGATTATTTTGGTTTAATTTTTTAAATTTATTTTCTGAAAAGCAGAACCTCAGTAGGTGTCATTCTTTGTTCCCCAACTTAATATTTCTCCTGCTTACTTCCCTCTAAGCTGTTATCCACTTCTATGAAGTTATCTGTATTTTGGATTTGTCACTGCTTTTGAACATTTGAATAAAAGGAGGGGAGTGGGCCTTGTTAATGAACTCCTTGCTCCCTATGAATTTTTCCATTTCCCACTACTCTGTCTACTTCATGCAGAGAGAAAAATCTCATCATATTATCAAAAGCATCCAGGTGGATGCTAAGCCTACCAGGAGATTGAATAACAAGAGCATAGACTTAGAACAGAAAAATCCTCAGTGAACAGACTCAGTATTTAAATCAGAAAATTTCAACACCATCACTTTGAATATAGCGTAGTCTTGGCTCACCTGACTTTCTTATTTGGAAGTTTAAAAGATCTCCCCCACCCCCAAGCCATTTCAGGACACAAGGAATTAAAAGTAGCTTTACCTTTTACATGTCTTGGTTTTTACAAAGTTAAGAAAATTTAATTTTTTTAAGGAGCCCTGGTGGTACAATGGTTAACTGCTTGGCTATTAATGGAAAAGTTTGTGGTTCAAACCCACCAGTGACTCTGTAGAAGAAATGACCTGGCCATTTGCTCTTGTAAAGATTTCAGCTTAGGAAACCCTATAGGCAGGTCTACTCAGTCCTGTAGGGCCTCTATGAGTTGAAATCAACTCAATGGTGCACAACAGTGATAAATTCAGTTTTCTTAAGATGTTAAATACTTTGCATTGCTCAATCTCTTTTTCCTTTTTCTTCTCCTGCTTGCCTTCGTTAACAATTTCATTAACTTTAAGTGAACATTTAATATTTAATGTTCATAACTAATAACACTAAATAACAGTCTTTTCTTTCATCACCACCAGTGGGGAATGTTTTCTAGGGTTGAGTGAATTTCAAACTACTACTATAGAGTAGTTTGTTATAGAACTGTAGAGGCCAGATTTGCTTATGATCAAAAGATGTCATATTTTTAAATATCTGATGTTAAGGTGGTATATGTCCATGAAAAATTCCCTTAGATGTCTTGACAGCTTCACAGATTTTTTTCTCTTCTTTCTTTCTCTTTCTTTCCTTCCGTCCTTCCTTCTGTTTAAATTTTCATTGTGATTTGGGTGAAAGTTTACAGATCAAATTCATTTTCCATACAACAGTTCATACATATTTTGTTTCATGATCTCGACTGCAAAACAAAACAAAACAAAACAGAAAACACCCAAACTCACTGCTGTGGAGTTGGGTCCAACTCATAGCAACCCCACCTTTGATTTCTGAGGCAGTATCACTACAGAAGTAGATTGCCCAGTCTTCCTTCCAAGGAGTGGCTGGTGGATTTGAACCGCCAGCTTCTTGTTAGCAGTCAAATGCCTTAGGGACTATGCCACCAGAGCTCCTAATTCTGCCTTATGGATACATTGACTGCAGTCTTCACAATACAACATCTCTTCTCCCGCTTCCTCCCTGTAGTTTTCTCTTCCTTGTGTCCTTCTTTCCGATGCATTCCTATCCCTTGAACTATCTCCCTGTGAATACACTGTCCTTCTGTTCTACCATGATTGATAGCTCTAATGAGTTGTGTTAGACTGGGTACTCTAGAGAAACAAAACCAGTAAAGCTTATATATAGATAGAAAGAGAAATTTATCTTAGGAAAATGGCTCACACACTTATAGAAGCTGGCAAGTCTAAAGTTCTTGGATCAGATGTCAAACTGGAGGCTTTTCCCGACTCATGCAGCTGCAGGGGCTGAGGAGCTCAAGGTTGGCAGGCAGTATACTGGCTGTTGACTCCCAACAAATGATGAATCCAAGATCTCCAGGCCAAATGGTAGATTGTTCGCTCACGGACAGTTACAAGCAGCAAGATAGAATCCTGATCCACAGAAGAGTGTCTCTTTTCCCAAGATGTCCATAAATATACTGGAAGCAGGACACACCCCTGGGGAAACTCTCTTTCAGTGGATTGGCTGCTCAAAACATATTCATCTGATCCCATCATGGAAATAACTACATCACAATTGCTTAAACCACACAATTGTGGTCCAGCCAAGTTGGCACACAGCTCCAACTATCACAGTCCACCCCTTGTCAACTTGGTAGTTGTACACATCTTCTTAACCATATATAATCTCTAAATAAGGACAATTATAAAGTCATATTTGCGCTTAACATGATATGCTAACACACATACAACCAAAACGCATTAACCTTATTTACGTTTCACAGTTCATAACAGAAGGAAA
>NW_006922408.1:277369-292585 GCF_000298275.1 Orycteropus afer afer
AGTTTTGAGTGTTCCACATTGTTCTCCCACTCTATCCACATTCTCCTGCACTGATCCTGTTCTGAGTGGTTGACAATGGTAGCTGGGCACCATCTAGTTCTTCTGGTCTCATGGTCATGTAGACTGGGGTTGGCATGGTCCACCAGTCCCTTAGACTAATTGTTTCATATGTCTTCGGTTTTCTTCATTCTTCTTTGCTCTAGATGAGTAGAGACCAGTTGCTGTATCTAGATGGTCACTTGCAAGCTTTTAAGACTCCAGTCACTAGTCATCAAAGTAGGATATAGAAAGATGTTTTTGCATAGTATGTTATGTCAATTGAGGTTGATGTCCCCTGTGACCATGGTCCTGAGTCCACATTCCTAACAACTCGCTCCATCAGGGCAGTTTCACAAATGTCTAAGAGGACCCTTAGAAATGGGTAGAACAGGAATTTCACATCCTAAGTATGTGAATTACCAAGATCCAAAGATGAGAATTCTCTCTCCAGACTCCAGAGGCATGTTAAAAGGGGTTCATAAGATCACAACATTTGATAGAATCTTGGCATTAGGGGTCATCTAATCTTCTACTCCCCTCCTCCTCCATCTTCTGTATATGGTAAAAGAACACATGATGGACTATTGATTTGGGAATTCCCCTGCCTCAGATTGCCTTTCTCTAATAGTTAACAGATCTTCATATGAGTGTGGGGGCTTCCTCGCTTGGAATTTATGGGGAGAAAATGCAGTGCCTCCTTACTTTTTAACCTTTCCTCACACTCACCCAATCATTGCTTAAGTACATTTAGGCCTAACTTCCCACTCAACAAGGAGCTCTGGTGGTACAGTGGTTAAAGCATTTGGCTGCCTTCCAAAAGGTTATTATTTGAACTCACCAGCTGCTCTGCAGTAGAAAGATGAGGCAGTTTGTTTCTGTAAGGATTTACAGCTTTAGAAACCCTATAGGGCAGTTCTACTCTGTCCTATAGGATTGCTATGAATTGGAATTGACTCGATGGCAGTGGATTTTTTTTTTCTCCACTAAATATTTCCACTTCTATGTCTTATAAACATCTCAGACTCAATGTCTGAAATCAAACTGTTTATCCTGCCTAAAATATGTTCCTCACCTTCCTGTGTTTTCTTTCTCAGTAATTGTCTATATCATTCTTCTTGCTGCTCAAGATGAAAATGTGAAGTCATCATTGACTCTTCTTTCATTTCCTACATCCATCAACAAAGCCTGTCAGTTCTAATTCCAAAACTTATCTTAAACCTGACCTCTCTTCATCACCTTCACCTCTACCCAGCAGTCCAAGCTCTTTTGGCTCTACCTCTGCAGGTCACACCACCATCCTCTCTAACCTGAATTATTTCTATAACCCTTCTATTTGGTATCTTGGCTTCCATTTTTATTCCCCTACAGTCTAGTCTCAAAAGAAGAGCCAGATGATCTTTTAATAAGGTCACTTCCCTGATCACAGTCTTCTATACTATTTAGAAACATAAAAAACCTAAAGATGTTGTCATGACCTGTAAGGCCCCATGTGTAGTGGTCCTTGACTTCCTCTCAGTACTTTGGTTCCTCTGCTCCCACCACATTAGCCTACTTGTCTTCTTCAAATTCTCCAAGCAGGCTCTAGCCCCTGGGCTTTTACACTTAATGTTTCCTTTCACTGAATTTTTTTTCCCTCTGATGCTCATCCCATGGCTTGCTTCCTTATCTACCTCAACAGCAATGGTTCTTGGCAACTAAATAGTAACACCTTTCACTCAGGGTCACTGTAGTTCTTAGTACCACCTGCCATTATATATCTTTGTTGTGTCTTCCAACCAGAATATAAACTTAATGAGATCAAGTACTTTATTTAGTTCATTGCTATGCTCCCTGTGCCAGGAACAGCATCTGTCATATGGTACCAGTTGTGTTGAGTTGACTAACTCATAGTGACTCCATGCATGTCAGAGTAGAACTATACTCCATAGGGTTTTCATTGGCTGAGTTTTTGTAAATAGATTGGCAGGTCTTTCTTCCAAGGTGACTCTGGTGGACTCAAACCTCCATCCTTTTGGTTATGCAGCTAAATGCATAAACCATTTGCACTACCCAGTGACTCTGGCAAGTGATTACACAACAGCAACAACAACACACAAAAAACAAATTAGTTGCTATTGAGATGATTCCTACTCATGGTGACCCCATGCATTGCAGAGGGAACTGCTCCATAGAGCAGCTGTGACCTTTTGGAAGTAGACCACTAGGTTTGTCTTCCAAGGTGCCTCTGGGTGGGTTGAACTACCAACCTTTCAGTTAGTAGTCATGTACTTAACTGGTTATGCCATGCAGGACTACCTGGGCATATAGTTGTTGTTGTTAGGTACTGCTGAGTTGTTTTCATCTCTCAGTGACTCTATGTGACAGAGTAGAAGTGCCTCATAGGGTTTTGTTTGGGTACAGATCTTTACAGAAGCAGAGTGCCACGTCTTTCTCCCACAGAGTGACTGGTAGGTTGGAACCACTGACTTTTTTGTTAGCAGCTGAGTGCCTTCACCGCTGTGTCACCGAGGCTCTAGATATATGGTAGGAGCTCTGGTGGCATAGTGGGTAAGACATTTAGATGCTAACCAGAAAGTCAGTGGTTCAAACCCACCAATTGCCCTGTGGGAGGAAAATGAGACAATCTACTTTATAAAGATTTACAGCCTTGGAAACCCAGTGGTATGCCATAAATACTGTTGAATGAATGAATAAATGAAATGACACTAAATGTCCTTTCCTTTTTTGATTAATAGATGTTAATGATTTTAAGCGTCCATGATGCTCTATAATGAGCATTTCCTTTTTACTGCTCAGCCCCAGTGTTCAGCCTTAAAACTTTTCTCTTTCTTTGCTGTGCTGCAGGGATTGTGAGCTCTCTTCCCTTCTCTTCTCTCCTAGCCTTTTTTCTCTACTTCCTCTATGCTTCGGAGGTTTCTCTTCAAGTATTGTTTCTCCCTTGCCCTTTTTATATTCAGAGTTTTAATGTCAATCGTCATAAGAAAATTAAAAAACAAACAAACAAACTCACTGCCATCGAGTTGGATCTGACTCATAGTGACCCCATCCTTGGGTTTCTGAGACAGTATCACTACAAAAGTAGATTGCCCAGTCTTCCTTCTGAAGAGTGGCTGGTGGGTTTGAACCACTAGCCTTCTGGTTAGCAGATACAGTAGACCACAAACAACTTACTCCTCCTGGGAAAGTCATGAAACTGATTAACTCATTTGTTCTAATTTAAGACTCAGAGATGGTCAAGTACTGGCTCCAATGCTTACCTCCCTGTAATTCCCCAACTCAACTTTATTGGGAAGGAGGGGGCTCCCTTATCCTCTTACTTTCTGATGGCCACTGTGCACCTCTTTTCAAGATGTGTCTCCTGCCAAGCCATGCCTTTGCCTCTAGTCTCCAATTCTGGGCGACATCAGTAGACTAGCCCATCCAGTCCAGGAATTACCCCATCTTGACCTTTACATGCAGGCATGTCTTCATGGATTTATTATCTATGAATTAAATAATTAAATGTGAAGCTCATATTATGTGCTTAGGTCCCTGGGTAGCACAAATGGTTTGTGCTGTCTAACCTAAAGTTTGACAGTTCAAATGCATCCAGCAACACTGTGAAAGAAGGCCTGGTGACTGCTTCCATAAGATTACAACAAGAAACCCCCATGAAGTGGTTTTACTCTGTAAAACATGGGGTTGCCATGAGTTGTAATTGACTCGATGACAAGTTTGTTTTTTTGTTATGTGCTCCTAGAAATTTTCTTGACCACTTTCCAAACTCTTTCTTTCTTGCCATAGCTCTATATTAGATGTCCCACTTCCATGCTCTCAGATATGCTTTATAGAGTCCTGTGTCTTTTCACTCTGTATTGGAATTGTCAGTACTAAAAATTAGAATGTGCATTTCTTGAGAATGGAGATATTTGTTTTATTCACTGATGTATCCAAACACCACTCCACTGCCTAATCCATAGCAGGCATTTAGTAAATGTTTATTGAACAAGAGCTGGAACTGCAGTTTACTAAATGTACTATCCCTAGCATAGGGCCTGACAATAGAACTTTTTCAGTAAAGTTTTACTAATAGAAACATGAAAGAGTGAGTGAATGAACCAACAAATGCCTAGTATCATAAAACCAAACCAAACTCATTGCTATTGAGTTGATTCTGACTCCTAGTGACCCCCATTGGGTTTCCAAGGCTATGAATCTTTATGGAAGCAAACTGCCTCATCTTTCATCTGTAGAGCAGCTGGTGGGTTCAAACCACCAGTCTTTTGATTAGCAGCCAAATGCCTTAACCACTATCCCACCAGGGCTCCTTAGCATTGGAAGAGGTATCAAAAAAAAATTTGCTCTATGAATTTTCACCCAAATCACCAAAAAAAAAAAAAAAAAAAAAAAAATTAGAGCTTGTTTCCTACCCTCTGGGAGGGGTAGTACTCACAAAAAGGTGAGTAATAGTGAGTGGTAGAGATCCAGTGCTGTGGTGAAGTCTCTCTGGATGCACACATGGTCTTCAATCTTCTGGACCCACAGGAGGATGGCCCATGAGCCTGAGCCTGTGGCCCTGCACTTTGTCAGTCACTGTTCCAAGTTTTCAGAATTCCTGTCACTGTTTATTCCTTCTTTTATTTAGGAATCAATGACCTGCAAGTGCTCATTATGAAGAGAGATCTGGCTTTTCTGGGCACCCTAATTAGCCTCGTCTTCCTGTCACTGCTAAGGTCTGGTTATCCTCAACAGACTGCCGAAGAGGCCTGCTCCATGCAGATTCTTGTCCCAGGCCTTAAAGGTAATGCTACCGACTCTACTCTCCCTGATTCTGAGACAGACAGCTTCCAGGAGAGCCTTCCTTGTCAGCTGGGCCTCCATAAGCAGTTGGCACACACTGGAGAAGCTCACTCACTGTGACCACCCTCTGCGGCAGACACAATGCAGTTTACTCCATGTCTTACTCATCATTGTCTTGCACACAGTAGATGTAGTTCTGGCACCAAAGATTGGGTTCCAATTCCAGCTCCGTGATGACCTATCTGATCTTGGGCAAATTTCCTGAACTCTTTGGGCTTTAGTTTACTTATAAAATCAAGGGATTGGACTACTTAATGTCTAAACTTTACTAACTTTTGGATTCTTTAATTCTAAAGATAGCAATTTATTTGTAACTAAGCCCTCTGCACTGGGCATCATGTGACACTCATAATGAGATTAGCTAATTTAATTCCATTTTACAGAAAAGGGACTTTAAGGCTCAGAGAAATTTAGCAGTTTGCCTAAGGTTGCATAGCTCTGAAACCTGTGCTTTGTCTATGCTAGTTTCTGAGAGTTCTTTATGCTTTCTTTAAAAAGTAAATTTATTTTCCTCACTGTATTGGGTATGATTTATTTTCAAGTAGAGATAGTCATGCAAATCAGATTTGGAATTAACAACAATATACGAAAAGAGTACCCAAGGTTACAGTATCTGAGCCTTCAGAGAAGTATCTTCATTTAAGAAAATCAACATAGAAAAGAGATTCCAAACTTTGTGATTCCTAAGGAGGATCCTTTACCTAATTTGTAGGTTCTAGCGCAAAATGGAAATGTGGACTCTTTGTTCGATAATTAAGGATTTCAAGATAGGGACAGCAGAGTCTCAAACCAACTGTAGGCCCTTCTAAGGGTGAGGCCTGGTGTGATTGCACAGGTCATATGCCAGTGAAGCTGGCTGTGTTTCTCAGTGCAAGAAAAGAGCAAGACAGACCCTTATCAAGATTATAACCCTTGTCCTATGACATAGAGAAGTTTAAATGAACATTTAACATGGGAGGAGATGAAGAGTGGCATACATTTATTTTCTTTATTCCTAAATTCAATTTTGGCTCTTTTCTACCCCAATATAGACTATTTGGGCAATGTTGACTCCTGTGAAGCTAAAGAAAACCCCAGACCCATTGCCTCTGAGTCTAACTCATTTGTTGTTGTTGTTGTTATGTGCTGTCAAGTCAGACCCAACTCATAGCCCCTCCTTGGGTTTCCAAGGCAGTCATAGCAACCCTGCAAGACAGGGTAGAACTGCCTCATAGGGTTTCCAAGGCTGTAATCTTTATGGAAGTAGACTGCCCCATCTTTCTTCCATTGAGCAGCTGGCAGGTTCTAACTACTGACCTTTTGGTCACCAGTCAAGCACTTAATCACTGCACCCACTATACCACCAGGGAACCTTTCCTAACTGCCTAAAAACCCAAACCCATTGCTGTTGAGTCTATTCTAACTTTTAGTGACCACACAGGACATAGCAGAACTGATCTATAGAGTTTTCAATGCCATGATCTTTATGGAAGCAGATTGCCACATCTTTCTCCTGTGGAGTAGCTGGTAGGTTCAAACCACTCAAAGCTGAGTGCTTAACCCTGTTCCACCAGGGCTTCTTTTACCAGGGCTGAGACTCTGCCAAATGGTGCCTTTTGTGAAAAGACTCTAGGCTCTTTTTTATTGAAACAGAGAAAAGTTAGATTCTTGTCAAACCCATGATGAAAACAACCACCACAAAAGACAAACTCCAATTATCTCCTGTTGCACAAAATAAAGATAATCAACCCCTTGTGAGGCATAAACACAAGTTCACTGACTGAGTCCATGCATGAATGGAGGGTGAAGTGGCACCTGTCAGGCATGCTGGGTCCTCTGCAGTCCCCAGTACTTTCCTCTGTTAGATGATGAGCAGGGCAGCCAGGATCAGGACTAGGAAACCAGGAAGTTCTGCTACTACCAGGAAATTCTCCAAGAAGATTGCTGTATCTGGGAAGGATCTTTTCTTCTGGCTGCTTTCACCCTGCTGTGTGGAAATCAAGAGGACATTACTGCAGCCCCCAAAGCCCACTTGCTTTTAAGTTCTTTTATTTAAATTATAATAAACACCCCAACTCTCTTTTAAATTTTTGATGGTGTTGGAAGCAATTCAAACCATTTAACATGTACTATTTACTCAAAATTTTGGTGATTGAGCAATTTTGGTCCTGTACTTCATAGTGGTAACCGAAAGTTTAAAAGCATATTCCTATGGGTTTGTGGGAAGCTTTGGTAGCATAGTGGCTAAGTCACTTGCCTGCTAACCAGACGGCTGGCGGTTCAAACCCACCAGCCACTCCTTGGAAGGAATGTTGGGCAATCCTACTCCCATAGTGATACTGCCTCAGAAACCCAAGGAGGGATCACTATGAGTTGGGGCCGACTCGACAGCACATAACAACAACAACATGGGTTTGTGAGTGGGACTTTTGATTTTACAATTTGAAAATGTGGCAGTGGGAGATTGGAACTTTCTGTTTGTAGAAATGACTTCCCTTATCTGGATCTCAGTGAACTTACTAGAGACTCTAAACATTCTCTGTTCCCTTGATATTGAAGAGTATATGACTCTAAAATGTATAAGGCCCATGCATAGTGATGAGAGGAATGGGGATGGATCCTAGGCCTCATCACCTCATTCTTTTTCTGCTGTATTGGTGAAAAGGTGAAAATCCTTTTCCTTTTAGACATATTTTAGAGATGCTGGTCGTGAAGAACATGTCCCACTGTCCAACACTATGCTGTGTTTCAGGTATTCCTGTAATTTCATATATTTGTAAGATCCTTCTCTCTAAGAAAATGCAGGCAGTGAAAAGAATGAAGACTTTGAAATATAATCAATCCTAATTTACCATTTATAACCCACTTCGTCCTGGAGAAGTTATCTATCATCCCTAGCCTCAGTTTCTTCATTTGTATCATTGGGAAAATAATACCAACCTTACAGGATTTGGGGAGGACTAAATTGTGATAATGATTTTAGAGTACGTGTGTGATAGTTGAAGATGTGTCAACTTGGCTGGACTCCAGTTGTGAGTGGTGGTTCCCATGATGGATCACATGACTGAGTTCTGAGCGGCCGGTCTGCCCAGGGGGAGTTTCCCCAGGGGTGTGGCCTACCTGCAATGCTATCCCAGGGACAAGCTGGAAGAACGACATTCCAGACTATATACTTCCTGGAGCGAGCAGCTCGCTGCTCGCCCTGGAGGTTTTCGGATTCATTCTTTGTTGGGAACAGCGACCAGCGCGCTGCGTGTCAGCTTGATTCTCTCGGCTCTGTTGTGCTTACGGGAACCAGGCGGCTCCGGGCCTCATCCCCCTCCAGAGACGAACTTTGTGGCTTGAACTCCTCTGCCGTGCGTGCGAAAGCCAGACGGCTCCGGGCCCCATCCCCCTCCAGAGACGAACTTTTCAGCTTGAACTTGTCGGCTTCTACACACTTGTGAGCCATTTATCTAAGATAAATTTCTCTCTCTCTCTCTTTCTCTCTCTATAAATATATATATATACTTTGCTGGTTTTTGTGTTTCTCTAGAGAACCCAATCCAACACAACGTGGCACAAGGCCTGGCATGTCAGTGCTCAAAACACATTAGTAGGTTTATATGGTTAGTGATTAGGTGTGGGCAGTTGTTTTCTGCTTCTAAAATTATTTGGGACCTGAGCACACAGCTCCTGATTCTAAATCTCTGATAAACTGGAGAATATACTAAATGATAGCATTAAAAACATACACACACCAGTTTAAATTTACATATATTATTACACAAAAGCTCAGTTATGTTCTAAAGATAAAATAATGGAATACAAAGTTTAAAGTAGTCCATTCCTAATTTTGTTACAAAAAATCTATATCTATAGGAGTCCCTGGGTGGTACAAGTAGTGAAATGCTCGACTATTAGCTGAAAAGCTGGCATTTTGAAACCACTTAGTGGGAGACAGGCCTGGCAATTTGCTTCCAAAAGGCCAGAGCCTTGAAAATCCTGGGGAGAAGTTCTACTCTGCACACATGGGGTTGTCATGAGTTAGAATCAACTCAATGGCAACTAACAACAACATATCTGTATCTCTATCTACATAAAACAGCTAGACAGAATTACTGATGCTTAATAACATGTGGTAAAAATCTATTTTTTTTTTTTTGTAACTTACTGGTATTAACAATTTTAAAATAAAACTAAAATGGCATTTCAAATAGTTCTGTATTGCCAATGATATCTTGAGGGGCTTTTCAAAATCTGAGTTAGCTACTGTTGTTGCTTTTCAGTGCTTTGCAGAGGCTTGATAGCCAAGATTTCTGTACAGTTTGGCCAATTTCATTCCCCTCTTCATAATATGGCATACCTCCCTGGGCATATCTGCATCTCTTTTTATCAATGATTTATTAGCACTTTTAGGGTAGTAAATTTCCTGATGAGTCACTAGGATTGCTAGGCTAAAGCATCACCCACACAGAGTTGTCTAAATATTATTATTTATTATTTTCACATTTATGTATTAATAATTTATTTTAATTTTTTATTGTTGAGAATATACACAGCAGGACATTATTTTAGTTCTCTAGTGCTGCTAGACGCAGGAGGTGAGGGAGAAGCCAGAGCAAAGACGGAGCCACAGCAACCCAGGTAAGGGCAGGCAGACAGGCCCCACACCCAGATGTGGGAGGTGGGGGAAGAGCTGGGGCCAAGGCAGAGCTGTGGGAACACAGATAAGGGCAGGCAGGCAAGCCCCACACCCAGATGCAGGAGGTAGGGGAGGAACTGGGGCTGAGATAGAACACACGATCCCGGTAAGGGAAGGGAGACAGGCCACACACCCAAGAGGCAGAAAGGGAGGGAAAAGCCAAGGATGGTAGAGCCACGGGATCCAGGTAAGGGGAGGGTGGAGAGGTTTTGATCAGCTAAGGAAGACAAACTTGTCTGTCAGTTTGTTGTACTGTGGTGGTGTGTTGCCGTGAGGCTTGAGGCTGTGCCACTGGTGTCTCAAATGCCAGCAGGGTTGCACATAGTGCACAGGTGTCAACACAGCTTACAGACTGAGACAGACTAAGAAGAAGGAAGAGGACATCCACTTCTCAAAAATTGGCCAGGGAAAACCTTATGAATAGCAGATAAACACTGTTTGATACATTACTTGGCAACTTTATGAGTAGCCCTGAAACATTGTCCGATACAGTGCAGGAACCAGCCCCTTAGGTCGGAAGGGACACACAGTACTAGTGGGAAAGAGCTGCATCATCAGAATAGAACCAACCTTAATGATATGGATAAAGTAAATCTTTCAGGACCTCCATTTACTGGCATGGCAGGACTCAAATTGAGGAGAAACAGCTGCAAACATCCATTAGTAATCAGAACATGGAATGTACAAAGGATGAATCTAGGAAGATGGGAAGTTGTCAAAAATGAAATGGAATGCATAAAGATTGATATCCTAGGCATTAGTGAGCTGAAATTGATTGGTTTGGGCCATTTTGAATCAGGCGACAATATGATCTACTACAATGGGAATAAAAGTTTGAAGAGGAATGGCATGGCATTCATCATCCCAAAGGATGTTTCAAGATCTGTCCTGAGGTACAGTGCTGTCAATGATAGGATAATATCCATATGCCTACAAGGAAGACCAGTTAATACTACAATTATTCAAATTTATACACCAATCACCAAAGCCAAAGATGAAGAAATTGAAGATTTTTATCAACTTCTGCAGTCTGAAATTGATCGTACATCCAATCAATATGTGTTAGTTATCACTGGTGACTGGAATGCAAAAATTGGAAACAAAGAAGAATTGCTAGTAGTTGGAAAATTTGGCCTCGGTGACAGAAATAACACTGGAGATCACGTGATAGAATTTTGCAAGACCAACGATTTATTCATTGCAAATACCTTTTTTCAACAATACAAACAGTGGCTTTACACATGGATATCACCAGATGGAGTACACAGGAATCAGACTGACTACATCTGTGGCAAGAGGCCATGGAAAAGCTCAATATCTTTAGCTAAATCAAGGCCAAGAGCTGATTGTGGAAAAGACCATCAACTGCTCATATGCAAATTTAACTTGAAGTTGAAGACAATTAAAACAAGTCCACGAGAGCCAAAATATGACCTTGAATGTATCCCTCCTGAATTTAGAGACCATCTAAAGAATAGATTTGATGCATTGAACACCAGTGACTGAAAACCAGAAGAATTATGGGATGACATCAGAACATCATCCATAAAGAAAGCAAGAGGTCATTAAAAAGGTGAAAAAGGAAGAAAAAACCAAAATGGATGTCAGAAGAGACTCTGAAAGTTGCCCTTAAGTGGAGAGTTGTTGTTGTTGTTGTTGTTGTGTGCCGTCGAGTCGGCCCCGACTCATAGCGACCCCTCCTTGGGTTTCCGAGGCAGTATCACTACGGAAGTAGGATTGCCCAACCTTCCTTCCGAGGAGTGGCTGGTGGGTTTGAACCGCCAGCCGTCTGGTTAGCAGGCAAGTGTCTTAGCAAATGGAAGAAATGACAAGATAAAAAAGCTGAACAGAAGATTTCAAAGCACAGCTTGAGCAGACAAAGAAAATTACTATAATGAAATGTGCAAAGACCTGCAGTTATGCAAAAACATTTGATTGTGTGGATCATAACAAATTATGGGTAACACTGAGAAGAATGGGAATTCCAGAACACTTAATTGTACTCATGAGGAACCTATACGCCAGGAGCCTGTCATTTGAATAGAACAAGGGGACACTGCATGGTTTAAAATCAAGAAGGGAGTGCTTTTCACTATACTTATTTAATCTATACACTGAGCAAATAATCTGAGAAGCTGGACTATATGAAGAAGAACATGGCATCAGGACTGGAGGAAGATTCATTAACAACCTGTGATACGCTGATGACACACCTTTGCTTACTTAAAGTGAAGATGACTTGAAGCACTTATTGATGAAGATTGAAGAATGTAGTCTGTAGTATGGATTACATCTCAATATAAAGAAAACAAAAATCCTCACAAATGGACCTGTAAACTGTTGTTGTTGTTATGTGCCGTGGAGTTGGGTCTGACTCATAGTGATACCTCCTTGGGTTTCTGAGGCACTATCACTATGGAAGTAGATTGCCCAACCTTCCTTCTGGTTAGCAGTCAAGTGCCTTAGGCACTATGCTACCAGAGGTCCTGGACCTATAAGCAGCATCACGATAAATTAAGAAAAGATTGAAGTTGTCAAATACTTCACATTGCTTGGTTCTACAATCGACACCAGTGGAAGCAGCAGTCAGGACATCAGACAATGTATAGCACTGGACAAATAGGCTGCAAAGGACCTCTTTCAATTGCTGAAGAGCAAAGATATCTCCTTGAGGAGTAAATTATGGTATTTTCATATGCATATGAGAGCTGGACAATGAATAAGAAAGACCGAAGAAAAGTTGGTGCTTTTGAGTTGTGGTGCTGGTGAAGAATGCTGAGAGTACCATGGACTGCTAAAAGATCTAACAAATCTGTCCTGGAGGAAGTGCAGCTGGAATGCTCCTTGGTGGCTAGACTTCATCTCACCAACTTTGGTCATGTTGTCAGAAGGGACCATGCCCTGGAGAAGGATGTTATGCTTGGTAAGGTAGACAGTTGACGAAGGAGGGGAAGGCCCTCAATGAGATAGATTTACACAGTGGCTGTGATGTATAGCAAGGATCATGGAGCTGGCATGGGACCAGGCAGTGTTTTGTTCTGCTGTGCATAGGGTCACTATGAGTTGGAAATGCCTCGACAGCACCTCTTAACAACAGTACTGCTATAACACAAATAGCACAAATGGGTCGCTTTAACAAACAAATTTATTTTTTCACAGTATAGGGGGCTAGAAGTTGAATTTAGTGTGCCAGCTCTAGGGGAAGGCTCTGGAGGAAGGGCCTTGTCTTTTTTGAACCTCTGTTCCTGTGCCATCTTCATGTGACTTGGCATCTCTCTTTCCCATCTCTGCTTCACTTGCTGGTTTAATCTCTTTTATAACTCAAAAGAGATTGTCTTAAGATACCCTATATTAATTCTTCCTAAATAAGAAAACAAACACAACCCATTCCCAAATGGTATTATAACCACAGGAATGTTGTTGTTGTTGTTATGTACTGTTGAATAGGACCCGACTCATAGTGACTTCTCCTTGGGTTTCCGAGGCGGTATCACTATGGAAGTAGATTGCTCAACCTTTCTTCTGAGGAGTGCCATCGAGTCGGCTCCGACTCATAGCAACCCTATGTACAACAGAACAAAACACTGCCCAGTCCTGTGCCAGCCTCACAATTCTTTCTACACTGGAGCCCATCATTGCAGCCTTTGGACCCCCAAAAATTCTTTTATTGCCATGTGCAAAACACACTAACCCCATTTTAGCAAAAGTTTTAAATCAACTCCAAGTCTAAAATCTCATCTTCTGAAGCATCTAAATCAAATATGGGTGAAACTTTAGGCATATTCTGTCCTGCAGCAAAATTCCTCTTCATCTGTGAGCACATGAAACCTAGAATACAAGTTATCTGCTTCTAAAGCTCAGTGGCAGACTAAGCACAAGGTAGACATTTCCATTACAAATGGGAGAAATTGGAGGGAATGAAGGGATAACAAGCACCAAGCAAGTCCAATACCCAGCAGAACAACTTATATTAGCTCTCAAGGCTTTAAAATTATCCCCTGTTCTCCAGGATCATCTGGGCAAAGCCCTACCCTCAATACTCTAGGACAGGGTTTGAAGGTCCTGGGTAGAGTAGGAGAAAAATGTGGAACCAAATTCAAAACACAGAAGACTAGGGTTACTGGTCTGATAGAGACTAGTGGAACCTCCAAGACTGTGGCCCTTAGTCACCTTTCAAGCCTGGAACTGAACTCACCCCCATGGCTCAACTTTCAGCTAAGTAATAGATAGGCCTATAAGGTGAACAATAACAGTAGAGGGATACGTGCTCCTTAGAACAAACAGCCACATGAGAGGACAAGAGCCGCTTTTGTCCAGGAATAAAGCTCAGAAGGCAATAAGGGATAGGAAAAAATGACAATTGGAAATGGGAAACAGGGAAGTGGGAAAAGTGCTGTTGTATTGTGGGGATTGCAGTCGATGTCACAAAACAAAATGTGCACAAATTGTTGAGTTGAAGACCAATTTGCTCTATAAACTTTCACTGACATCACAATACAAAGTTAAAAAAAAGTAGAAAAAACTAAAAAGACTGAGTGTTGGCTATGTCCTCTGGATTCTGGGTGGTGGCCCCTCAGGCCCTGGGCATCAGCTCCACCTTCCAGACATGGGATGGCAACTCTGCTGTCTTGGCTTTAGGCAGCTCTCTTCTCTTAGTGCATCTGAGTGGCTACCCCATCCCTTTGCCTCCAGCAGGCCCTGTTCTGCTCCAAGGGTATGGAAACTCTACCCCCTCAGCTTTGGACAATGGCCCTATCCCTCTGGCACACCTTAACAGCAACTCCATACACCAGAATCCTGTTGGCAAAGAACAGACTCTTTGAAACCTAGGAGGCTGTGGCCCCACCTTTTCAGAACTAGACAGCTCTGCTTCCTGTACTTCCTCCAACGATCCTGCTGATCTCTGAGCTGCTCAGAAATGGTTCTTTTATTTTCTTGGAGGACAACAGATGTAGCTCGTTTGGCCTGTTACCTGCCTGTAGAATTCCAAGAGGCAGACAGCGTTCTCTCCTTTTGTTCTCTTTCCCCTTCAGGCTAAGCTTATGGGTTTTCTGTTTTGGTAGTTCATTAGATCCATCAGTCACAGACTTAATCTCTTTTACAAAAGATTGTGTAGCAATGTCCTTGGAGAACATTCTAGGACACACGTCCTGAGTTTGTTCAACAGAATTTTTGAAATCGTTACCTTTTGTTTTCATTTTGCACAGTTCATTTTGAAGTCCATCTCTTTCCTCTCATATTTTTCTAGAAGTGACAAAGAGACACCATGCAGTCCTTTTAAGATCTTGCTTAGAAATCTCATCAATTAGATATCCAAGTTCATCACTTCCAAGTTATACCTTCCATTAAACATTTGAACATAATTCAGACAAGTTCTTGGTTGCTACATGTTCAGGCACATGGCCATCATTTTCTTTTAAAGCCTCAGCAAAAACATAGTTAATGTCCACATTTCTAGCAACATTCTGCTGCTGGTGCTATAAGTATTCTCTAAGACGATAGAGACTTTCTCTGTAGAGAAATTTCCTTTCCTTTCCTTCCCATTTCTTTTTGAGGCCTCATCAGAGTTGCCTTTGACACCAGTAATTCTATGAACAGTCTTTTCCAGCCAATCTAGGCTTTTTTTTTTTTTTAAATGCATTTTATTGAAATATAATTTATATACAGTGAAATAC
>NW_006922408.1:293170-303861 GCF_000298275.1 Orycteropus afer afer
CATTGAACCTTGCCTTCAGTGCTGGGGTGAAATGGTAACTCGTTGTTTTGATTTGCATCTCTCTGATGGCCAATGATCATCAGCATCTCTTCATCTGTTTGCTGGCCACCTGAATATCCTCCTTGGTGAAGTGTCTATTCATGTCTTCTGCCCATTTTTCAATTGAATTGTTAATCCCTTTGCTGTTGAGGTGATGGAGTTTTCTATAAATCTTCGAGATAAGTCCCTTGCCAGATACGTAATTATTGACAAGTATGAATTTGTTGCTGTTATTATTGTTACATGCTTTTTCGTGGTGTTGATTTCTTTGTTTCATATAATTTTCTGTGCTGAGCTCGTCTTGTTTATGAATCGTGTTATCATTTCCTTCATTGCTATTGTTTTAGTATTTGCTAAATATTTGTGCTGGTCTTTTTTATTTTGATGTGAAGGTTTATCATTTTTCTTTGAGATTACTCTGTGATTTATAGTTTTTTTCCCAAGTTTAGAACAGTCTGTTCTATCTTATAGTTGTCTTGACTTCCCTAGCATTTAGAAGTTCTGTAACTACACAATTTTTTTCCTCTTTTTGGTTTGTAGTTGTCCTATTTTTCAGTTGGTGTCTCTGGTTCCTTGTTTATAATCTTGTAGGCTTATTTACTTTGGATACTTCCATAGCTGGGTTGGTTTCTGGGTTATGTCATCATGTGTGTTAATGGTCAGTTATTGTTTGCTGTTGTTGGTTCTCTGTCCACAGGACTCCCTTTGGTATCTCTTAGGTTTTAACAAATTCTCATAATTTCTGCTTATCTGGAAATGTCCTAATTTCACCAACATGTTTGAGGGACAATTTTGCTGGGTACATAATTCTTTGTTGGAAATTTTTCTCTTTCTCGGTTTTATATATACCATCCCATTGTCTTCTTGCCTGCATAGTTTCTGTTGAGAAATCTGAACTTAGTCTTATTGGTTGCCCCTTGTACGTAACTTTTTGTTTTTCCCATGCTGCTGTCAGGATTCTTTCTTTGTTTTTGGTTTTGGTGAGTTTAATGATGATATGTCTGGGTGATTTTCTTTTGGGGTCTAACCTGTTTGGTGTTTGTTTGACTTCTTTAATGGACATATTCTCATCTTTCATCATACCAGGAAAATTCTCTTCCAACAAATCTTTGACAATTTTTTCTGTGGTTTTATTTTTTGCTTCCTGTTCTAGAATTCCGATTACATGTAGGTTATTCCTTTTGATGGTATCCCACATGAATCTTAGACTTTCTTCATTTTTTTTAATCTTTTTTCTGATTAATCGCTTTCCAAAGAAGTAGTGAGGTATTTGCCTTCAGTCTCACTAATTCTGTCTTCTGTTGAATCAATTCTACTCCTTTGCCCATTCAGTGTCTTATCTATTACTGAAAATTTAGTATTAATCTTCTGGATTTCTGTCTGTAGATTTTGTATCATTTCTAATTTTTCATTTATTTTGCCATTTTGTTCTTGTATTGGCTTTCAAAATTGTTCTAGGGTTTTCTCTGTGTTTTCCTCAATTTTGTCAATGTTTTCCTTGATCTGTCTCTCAATTTATTGAAGATACTTAAATATAATTCTTTTGAATTCCTTAACAGGGAGTTTCAGTGCTGCATCTTCCTCAGGGATGTGTTTTGGGTCTCTATCCTGGTCCCTTGTTTCTCCTGATTTATCTTGCTTCCTTGGTGCACTTTGATGCTCTGTTGTCTCTGAAACATGGTGACACTTTTGTGTTTATATTTAATTGATGATTGCATGTTGGAGTGACTTGCCCATGATTTTCATTTTCTTTATTTTGTTTGTATGTTATCTACGTAAGCAGGGTATTATGCTCTGCTCCTCTGTTTGCTGGTTGACAGCACATATACATTCACCACCTGTCTCCTTTCCCATTGTCAGCCTCCCATATGTCCCTGCTGTCCTTCGCAAACAGACCCTATTCTTAGGTCCCTGGAATCCAAATGAGAATGCTGTCACTTTAAAATCTAAAATAGCCACCACTTGTAAAGATTCAAAATGGCTGTGCCCTTGGTCAATTTAAATAGCCAAAATGGCCACCACCTGTAAACATTCAAAATGGCTGTGCCCTCCATCACTTTAAATATCCAAAATGGCCACTGCTTGTAAACATTCAAAATGGCTGCACCATCTGGACAGTGGAAAGTCTACAGCTCAGGTTGTCTCCCTCCTTGCTGTTTCCCTTCCTAGTCATAGGCCACTAGTACAGTCATCCCTGTAGCCCTTGGCTACCAGGGCTGATCTTTAGGTCAATTCTTAGGTCCCAACACCACTTGGAAAAATTCAGGCTGTTGGTCCTGTCAGAGTAGCTGATAGTCCACTGCTCTGACCATCTCCATACTCACTGTTTTCATTCAGGTTTTTCCACTAGTTGGTGCCTAATCCTCTTCTGTATAGTTCCTTTCAAAGCTCAGGGCTCCAGGATTATCTTCTGTATCTCTGTCAATTATTTTTTCCTTTCTTTGTTGAAGAGGGTCTGTGTAGCTTGTCTGCCTATTCCTCCATCTTACCGGAAGTCCAACCTAGGCTTTTCTTAATAAACACCATAAGACTCTTACAGCCTTTACCAATTACCCAATTCCAAAACTACTTCCACATTTTAGTTATCTGTTACAGCAGATACTCCCCAGGTACCAATTCTATCTTAATTATCGAATGCTGCTGTAACAACAACAACAAATAAAAAAAAAAGTGGATGGCTTTAATAAACAGAAATTTATTTTCTCACAGTTTGTTGTTGTTGTTAGGTGCTGTCAAGTCAATTCTGACTCATAGTGACCCTGGGTACAACAGAACAAAACACTGCCTGGTCCTGAGCCATCCTCATAATCTTTCCTATGCTTGAGCCAATTGTTGTAGCCACTATGTCAGTCAATCTCGTTGAGGCTCTTCCCCTTTTTTGCTGACCCTACACTTTATCAAGCATGATATCTTTCTCCAGGGACTGTCCCTTCTGACAACATGACCAAAGTATGTGAGAAGGAGTCTGGCCATTCTTGCTTCCAAGGAACATTCTAGTTCTACTTCCAGGACAGATTTTTGTTCATTCTTCTGGCAGGCCATGGTATTTTAAGTATTCTTTACCAACATCACATTTCAAATGCAGCAATTCTTCTGCAGTCTTCCTTATTCATTGTCCAGCTTTCACATGCATATGAGGCTATTGAAAATAACCATGGCTTGGGTTGTTGTTGTTATGTGCCGTCGAGTCAGACCTGACTCATAGCGACCACTCCTTGGGTTTCTGAGGCAGTATCACTATGGAAGTAGATTTCCCCGTCTTCCTTTAGAGGAGTGGCTGGTGGATTTGAACCTCCAGCCTTCTGATTAGCAGTCAAATGCCTTAGCCACTATGCTACCAGAGCTTCCATGGCTTGGGTTAGGCACACCTTAGCCTTCAAAATGACATGTTTGTTTCTTAACACTTTAAAGAGGTCCCTTGCAGCAAATTTTCCCAGTGCAATAAAACATCTTGTTTCTTGACTGCTGCTTCCATGGGTGTTGATTGTGGGCCCTAGTAAAATGAATTCTCTAACAACTACAATCTTTTTTCTATCTATTGTAATGTTGCATGTTGGTCCAGTTGTGAGGATTTTTATTTTGTTTATGTTGAAGTGTAACTCATATTGAAGGCTGTAGTCTTTGATCTTCATCAGTAAGTGCTGCAAGTCATTTTCATATTCAGCAAGCAAGGTTGTGTCATCTGCATATTGTGGGTTGTTAATAAATCCTCCTTCAATCCTAATACCATGTTCTTCTTCATATAACTAGTCCAGTTTCTTGGATTATTTGTTCAGCATACAGATTGAATAAACTTACTGTCATTGAGTTGGAACTGACTCATAGCGACCCCTCCTTGGGTTTCTGAGGCAGTAGCACTATGGAAGTAGATTGCCCAATCTTCTTTCCGAGGAGTGGCTGGTGGGTTTGAATCTCCAGCTTAAGTATGGTGAAAGGATACAACCCTGATGCACGATGAGTCAGAATTGAATCAAAGGTGGTGGGGTTTTCAATGGGGAACTATGAATCAGACATGGAGCTTGCTTTCCAAGGGCTTATAGTTTACCAGATGAAAGAGGACATATTTGTAAGTAATGACACCATGAGAAAGTCTTAAGGGCTGTGGGCAAGATGCAGATACATTGCAGTGGTGAATGCATTTTCCCCACTCCTCATTTACTGACTATTTTATTATTGGATATTTCACATTTATGACAAAGTAAAAAAATCTACTCTCTGACTATTTTGCACATTAATGATGTATGTCTGGCAGTAACATGCTGATGTGTGAGGTGAACGTAATGCTGACTATAATGTTAAAGTTATATGTCAACTTGTCTGGGCCAAGATTCTCAGTGATTTGGCAGTTATGTAATGATATATTTTCACATAATGCTGATATTTGCTAACAACCTGGTCTTTGGAAACTGTGTTGCTAAGTAAGGAGTGGGTGTACATAGATTTAAGTAGCAGACAAGGTAATAAGACAGATTCTAGCCTGTCAATACTAAATGGACAATTCTAGTAAAGAAACTTCTTAATATGTTTATCATAGGGAGCTCTGGTAGCATAGTGCCTAAGGCACTTGACAGCTAACCAGAAGGCTGGCGGTTCACACGCACCAGCCACTCCTCAGAAGGAAGATGGGGCTATCTACTTCCGTAGTGATACTGCCTTAGAAACCCAAGGAGGGGTCGCTATGAGTCCGGTCCAACTCGACGGCACATAACAACAACAACAACAACAAGTCTTTAAAACTGGATGTCTTATTCTGGTTGTAGAAACCAGGGACCAGCATGAGTTTCCTTTTTTGTGGTAATGAATACAGACTTCTAGCCTCCTAAACTGTGAGAAAATAAATTCTGATTAAAAATAAAGCCCACTTTATTTCAAAGATATAATTTTTTTTTGTTGTTGTGATGTTTAAAGTGGGCAGCAGGAAGAAGGTTAAGGGAGGTAAAATCTGTGACAAAAAAGCCAGGTTGGGACTTTCAAGCAATAAAAATGCCAATTTTTGTGAACTGCAAAATAAATAGATTGGCATCAAAGACAGAATCTCTTGTTTTGAATCTGTACCTCTTTTCTTCCAAGCCTTAGTGGAGGCCTCCTGCCTTTGAGCAGTATGTAGTGGGTTATGGATTGAATTATGTATTATAAATTATAAATCCTAATCTCTATGCCTATGTATTTTATCCTGTTTGGGAATGGGTTATTTTTGTTATGTTAATGAGGCAGGATTAGTGTAGGGTGTATCTTGAGTCAATCTCTTTTGAGATATAAAAGAGATTAAACAAGGGAGTGGAACAGAGATGGAAGAAGATTGATGCCAAGCCATATGGAGATCTCCAGAGAACCAGGGAGCAGAAACTGAAGGACCTTCCTCCACAGCTGACAGAGAGAGAAAGGCTTCCCCTAGAGCCAGCACCCTGAATACAGACTGCTAGCCTACTTAAACTGTGGGAAAATAAATTTGTTTATTAATGCTAAACACGGTATTTCTGCTATAACAGCACTAGATAACTAAGACAAGATGGTAGAAAGAATGCTGAATGAGATGTCTGTCTGAGCCTTGTGTCTTCTTGGTTTGCCACTCTCTAGCCATAACCTTAGGTGAGTTCAGTGCCTGGCCTGCAGTTTTTGTTCAACTTGTCATTATTGAATGAATGAATGCTCATGTCACTTCTCTGGAATAGCATCTTCTTTGTCTGTATAGCAGGTTTATAATATCAGCCTCACTAACCCTCCAAAGATAACTGTGAAACTCAAATAATATAGTGCACGTGGAAGCATGTAGAAAAGTGAGATCTGTAGCATGGAAATGCAAGAACTTTTAAATTTTACATTGTTCCATATTCTTTAAGTGAAAATTTGGGGGAGAGTTATTATTTTTTTTAATGGTATGTTTTATGTGCTGCATTCATCAAATTGACCTTCAGGCCAGATACTCTGTAGCGTGGGTACATCAAGGTGATGGACTTCTCTGCTCCTGATCAGGCATCTTATAAATCACTAACAACGTACTGAGCCAAGGGAGTAGATAAAGATCCCCATCCATCACGTAACTAATGAGAATTAGCATGTTAGAAGAGTGCACAGGAAGGAAATAGATTTTAAAAGGATTTATTATACCCTATGTGTCAGGAATTTCATTAGTAGAGATAAAAATATAAACACAATATACCTCCTACTCTAAAGAGGAAGTGTTGGTGCTATTGAGCCAATTCTGACTCGTGGTAACCTCATGTGACAGGGCAGAACTGCACCATAGGGTTTTCTTGCCTGTAATTTTTTTTTTTTTTTAATTTTTATTGTGATTTGGGTAAAAGTTTATGGAGAAAATTCATTTTCCATACAGCAGTTCATCATACACCTTTTGTTTTGGCTGTAATCTTTATGGAAACAAATCACCAGCTCTTTCTCCTGTGGAGCGGCTGGGTAGGTTTGGTTAGCAGCTGAATGCTTAACTATTTGCACCACGAGGACTCCTTACAGGGGACAAGGGACATAAATGGTCACCATTGATTCACTCCCTTAGCTGTTTGAAACCTCTCCGCCCTCTCCTTACCTCTTACAGTGGCTGTGGCGATGGACTCAAGTATAGTAAGGATCATGGAGCTGGCACAGGACTGGGTGCTGTTTCGTTCTGCTGTGCATGGGGCTGCCATGAGTTGTAGATGACTCGATGGCACCTAACAACAACATTGATTCATTGGCAAACGTTTATTAAGGATCTACTAGAGCCAGACTCAGTACTGGGGATGAATAAGTCATTACCTGTTTATTTAAAGATGTTTCATTTAATACCAGAACTTGGAGCATAGCATATGGTCTCCAAGCACATAGCATACATGTCTCTTCCTTTGCCCTTTGGAATGTAATAGTTTTTCTGCTGAATATAAACTTGTCTTTAGAATCTTTCTCAGCATAGTATTCCAGGCAGCCACAATCAATTGATGGGTATTTGTACTTAATTTAAAATTTGTAGTTACTTCATTCAAGTCACACACACACACACACAAATGTTATTACAAGTCTAATAATAATAAAACATTATTTTTACAATTGGAGAGAATAACAACTCATTTTGATGGCACAAAATGAACTTTCCTTAATGGTTGAAAACACTTGGTTGTAGGCTAAAAATGTAAAACCACAACCACTGCTGTCAAGTTGGATCTGACTCATAGCGACCCCTTTTTGGGTTTCCGAGGCAGTATCACTACGGAAGTAGATTACCCAACCTTGTAGGCTAGAAAATATTTATTTACATTAGCAAGCCTGTTCAGGAGTTTTGAAAGGGCATAGTTATTTTTATAGGTTTTATCAAATTCATTTAAAAATCATTGACTACTTTAAAAAAAAATCATTGACTGTTGTCCCTTAAAATGAGGTTGATAAAATAGAACATACATTCTAGGAATTTGGCTTTTCTGAAATATGACATTGCTTGTCTGAGCCTGTTTCTTCTATAAAATGAACCAGTTGTACCAAGATCTCAGAAGTGTCTTATCTCACTGTCATTCCATTGTTCTGTGGTGTTATGACACTTCTGTCCATACTGCCATGTAGAGATGAAGTTTGCTCACAGACTTGTTTGTTCAGTTATTGAAGTTAGATATTAATAATAGTCAAACAACCATCTAAGGCACCAAAGTATCACATGTTCTGAATGAAAATAATTGACACATGCCTTCCTAGTTGGGTCAAGAATGACTCCAAATGCAATCTAGCCAGAAGCTTTTTGCTCATAGATTTATATGGGACTCTCAGAGAGGCAAGCAAGTAGAAATACTGATCACCTTTTCTTTATTTCCTTGAGGGAGGAGAGAGTTTTTTTTTTTTTTTTTTTCTTTCTTTTTAATGGTAACTGAAAATGAGCTAGACAATTGAAATGTTAGTTTCTCCTGGTAAAGAAATAACTTATCATCAGAACTCTATATAGTAAATCAGTCCCAAATCAATACCTGATAAAGAAAAGGATGTGGGAAAAATGTTATTGTATTCCCTGGGCATGCATTAAAAATGTATGCAATTTTTGAATGGAGAGGTTTATAGAAATAGTGTACTAGATTCATTACCAGCAAGGGTATATATTTTTATGTTCTCTGAGACTAATGGACAATGAACACTTCAAACTCTACCTGTTTATGAACAATGCTTCAAAATAGCCTTTGTTTTTAAGAAGTACACATAGAGTTACTCTGTAAGGAGAAGGTAAATAGGAAAGACAGAACCAAGGGGCATACCTGTCATAGAAAATCTGTCTCTTGTTTGGTGCTGCTTCTCCAGAATTAGTGATTAAAATGGTGAGTAATGTCATATAACTTTTTAGAATAACACCACCATTTGATCCTCATCAAAAATGAGGAAACAGACTAGGAGAGTTCAAGAAGCTTAGCCAGTAAGTAGAAAACTTGGACTTGAACCTATGTTCTCTAACTTCAAGTTGTAGACTCCAACCATTCTATGTAGAACAGTAAGTTCAGAGTTAACTGCCATCCATACTGGTTTAAATGCATCTGTGTTAATAGGTGACAATGTTAAGCAGAATCATGGGGAGCACTGTTTTTAAGTGAATTTTCTGATTAGCTGACAGATATAAAGAAAACTCATTTTAGCTTCCATTCTTTAAAATATCTTTTTGTTTTGAACAACTTATTATTCCTCTTTCCTGCTTTGGTTTGCAGGGCTCTAATACCTTGGTGCTGTTTCAAGACTTTTCAGTGCCTCAGGATTATTACTGTGAAAAATTTAAAAAAAAATCAGTTTATAAATGGTTGAAATGGCAACTGTTTTGCTAAACATATTTTCTCATTAGATTAAGGGAAGATAAAAATCAGATTAGTGAAATACATGAAGAAGCAGGTGGAGATGAACAGAATTTATTATCACAGACTTGTTCCTGTTGCCTTCTGTTTTAAGAGGAGGGTAAAACCAAACAAACCAAACTCACTGCTGTGGAGTCAGATCTGACTCATAGGGACCCCTCCTTGGGTTTCTGAGGCAGTATCTCTAAGGAAATAGATTGCCCAAGCTTCCTTCTGAGGAGTGGCTGGTGGGTTTGAACCACCAGCCTTCTGGTTAGCAGTCAAGTGCCTTAGGCACTATGCCACCAGAACTCCCAAGAGGAGGGTAAAGTAGGGTAAATAGTAATGCTGGTTAGTTGATGGTTGTGGTTATTTTAGTCTTATTAATTAAGATTTTGATATACTAGGAAGGTGTTATGAAAAACTTAAGTTGGAGTACCAGCTGTATGAACTCCATGAAGTCACTTAGTGCAAGTCACTGAGTCTTTTTCTGTGCAATGGATAGAATACTTGTCTCCCACAGTTGATTTGAAGATTATGTTATATAAAATAAATCAATGCAGTATGTGAACTTTAGGAATTATTTTAATAAAAGAAAAGTTAGCAAATATGGTTAGTATCAATTTTCTCTGAGTATTGATTGAGCACCTGGTGTGTTCAAGGCCTTCTTCTAGTGCTCTGGGTAAGCCAAAGTTGGATGAGATGCAAACTCTGTATTCAAGGAGCTTTGAGTCCAGTAGAAGAGTTTAGACATGGAAGCAGATTTCTGTAATATAAATGGTGATAATGGTTCTAAGAAAGAAACATTCTTTCTACCCTTGTCCCAGCCAGGGTGATCTTTTGCCAGGACTGTTGGAATAGTATACTTACTGTTTTTCCTGCTCTAGTTTTCCCTCTATGCATAAATCTGATATGTTATTTCTTCACATAAAACTGTTGATGCTTCCTGTAGTCCTTCAGAATAATCTCCAAGTTTTGTCTACAGCTCCAGCTATATCTCACCAGCCTTCACTGTCTTGCTTTGCACTATCCTGCTCTGCACTCAGCTACACTGACTTTCCCTCAATGCACCAATCTCTTCCCATCTCATTTTTGCCTTGGTTGTTCCCCTTACTTAGAAGACTTTTCTCCCTTCTAAGTGCCTGTCTAAATCCTATTCATTCAGCAGGTCTCAACTTAAAAGCCATATCATCAAAGAGGACTTTTCTGGTTTCCCAATCTAAATTATGTCTCTTGTTGAAGTTACTTTGTTTTATTCTTGTATCCACTGTTGCTAAAGAGAATACTTATGCCATTCTAATTCTCATTCACATGCATACAGTTTTTTAAAGAATTTTTTTCCCTCTTGGGTAGCTTATAGAATGTTCTCTTTATTCTTGATCTTCTGAAATGTCATTCTGACATGCCTAAATTGTGTTCTTCCTTATATTTTCCTGCTTGGTACTCTGTGGGCACTTACATAGTGTGTTCTTTCATGTCTTTTGTTAGTAAGGAAACTCACAGCTATTAAATCTTCAAGTTATTAAGTCTTCAAATGTCTATTACCTCTTCCTGGCATTTGTATAAGATGGATATTAGAATATATAGTTTTTCCTCCAACTTTCAAACTTTAAGTTAAAAACCAAACAAAACTTTCTAGTCCCTTGTCTCTTTGTACCAAATTGTGAACAAATTCCTCATCCCAGGGCTACAGGTGAGGAGAGACAACGCAGGGACTCCCAGAGTAGCAGGCCGGAAGAGCAGGAGAAAGGGGATAAAAGCCTTGAACCCGGACAGAAGAGCAGTCAGCCCCAGGGATACAGGTGAGGAGAGACAACTCAGGGACACCTGAAGAAGCAGGCCAGAAGAGCAGGAGAAAGGGGATTA
>NW_006922408.1:306916-314859 GCF_000298275.1 Orycteropus afer afer
TGCGATGATGGGCTCAAGTATAGCAGGGATTGTGGGGCTGGCGTGGGATCGGGCAGTGTTTCGTTCTGCTGCACATGGGGTCGCTATGAGTCGGAAACGACTCGACGGTACTTAACAACAACAACAACAACAACAATCTTTTGCTTCATGAATTAGCTCTTTATCCTTGGTCCATTCTGTTAGTAGTCCTATCTACTGAATAATATATTTCAAAAATTAGTTTGATGTTCAAGATTTCTAGCTGGTTCTTTTCTATTGCTGTTTGCTCAACATTCTCTCTTATCTTTATGAGAATATTAAGCATATGTATTTCAGAGTCATATTTTGGTTGTCTCATTAGTTCAGTTTCCTCTATTGTTATTTTTCTTTCATGATGTTGACACTCCTCACATATCTGCTGACTCTTGATGGTGAACTCATCTTGTTAGTTAGTATCCTTGCTAGACTACCAATGCATCCCCAAATATTGCTAATGTAATTTTTTTTCCTTTTAAAAAGTAAGAGAGAAAATTTGAAAACTACCCACAGATCAAGGTTTGTGTTGTGTGTTAAGCATAACAAAACAAAACAAAAACAACCAAACTCACTGCTGTTCAGTCGATCCTGTCTCATAGTGACCTACCTCCTTGGGTTTACAAGGCAGTATCTCTATGGATGTAGATTGCCCAGTCTTCTTTCTGAGGACTGGCTGGTGGGTTTGAACTGCCAGCTGCCTGTTAGCAGTCAAATGCATTAGGCACTATGCCACCAGAGCATATCAACCCCAAAGGAGCAGGCATCAATTCTTTAGCAAGTAGCCCAATGGACCTGTCGTGGCCAGGACATAGGTGGGTGACAGTGACATGCCAGCTCTGTTTTCTTGATTTTTTTGGGACTTACCTTGCTTTTCTATTTGTTTCTTTAAATTTACATTGAATGCCCTTTCTTTTAGGCCAGATTTTCAGTTTTAGGAATTTCTTTTGTGGAATTCATAATCTCTGTTTATCATATCAACAAATTGAGTTGTATGAGAATTATGAGAAATTAACCTTTTTTTTTTTGAATATTGGCCTGCATATACATAATTGGGAAGATAAATTTCCTATGTATCAACAATGATGCACTCTCTCTCTCTGCAGTTACTCATAGGAGGAATAGTGTAACAGGTAAAGAGATGAAGCAATATAAAATGACTGACTGTTACAGTCATCTAAAAAAAGAGAGAGCCAGATGAAAAGCTTCCTAGGGAGAGTCAGTTGAGATCTGGACAAGTGAGTTGATTTTTTAAGGCCTTCTAGGCAGAGGGAACAGTGTGAGATAAGGTCTGGAAGTTTGAGATTAAGACTATATTATGAAGGAACTTAAAAACTGGACATTTTTACAATTAAATTTGACTAAGTGGATTTAAAAAAAAATGTCTTTTGAGCAGGAGAATGAATGACTTATCTGATTTGTGTTTTAGGAAAATTATATTGATAAGGATTAGCATGAAGAAAGAGGAGATGGAAAGACTAGGTGGAAGGCCTTCATGTCCCCCTAAGGCACTTCTATGACCCTACTTTTTGTACTATCACCATATCTTGTACATTTCTCTTTGTCACTTCAATCATTTATCTACATATCTGTTTCCTGGACTGAGTAAATTGAAGCCAAGTACTATGTTCCATTCATCCTATACAAACAGGAAAGCAAGAAATATTGAGGGCTGTCCTAGACTGATGGCAGGAAAATTGATAGCAGAAACAACAGAGATAACAAGGAGTGTTCTATAGGGATTGACAGATGATTGCATTTGTTGGATGAGGGAGATAGAAGAATCCAAGATGATTTTAAGAGTTGGGGTTTGCAATGTGGAAGAATCAATGTACTGATAACCAAACCAAAAAACCAAACTCACTGCTGTCGAGTCGGATCCAACTCATAGTGACCCCTCTTTGGATTCCCAAGGTAGTATCACTACAGAAGTAGATTGCCCAATCTTCCTTCCAAGGAGTGGCCGGTGGGTTTGAACTGCCAACCTTCTGGTTAGCAGTCAAGTGCCTTAGGCACTACGCCACCAGGAAAATCAGAAGAAGAGACTAGATTCTGAGAAAGAAGGATTAGGTGGATTGTGGACATAAATATGGGGGACTGAGAAAATTCAATAAATATCTAATTTCTCCCCATTTCAGTTAAGAACTAAAGCAAAGCATAGTAGATGGTACCAAAACATAATCAGTATTGGTGACAAAGACTAGGTGGGAGAATGTAGTTTAGTGTGAGAGTTGAATGAACTTGGTAAGTGAACCCCAGAATCAGTGGACTTACTCACCTGATCTCAGGCAGCTTCTTCCATGCAGGGCCACCCCAGAGGAGTGATTGTGCTTTCTGTGAGTGTCTTAGTTATCTTTTGCTGCTATAGCAGACATACCACAAGTGGGGGGCTTTAATGAACAGGGATTTATTTTCTCACTGTTTAAGAGTTTAGAAGTCTGACTTCAGGGCATAGGCTAAGGGGAAAGCTCTCTGTCAGCTTTGAAGGAAGGTTCTTATCTCTTTTTAGCTTCTGTTCCTTGGTTGCTTGGCAATCTTCATGCACTGTGCATCTGTCTTCCCCTATCTGTGCTTTCTTGCTTCTTTACTAATCTGCTCTTTTGATATCTCAAACGTGGTTGAGTTTAAGAAACACCATACACTGATATGGCCTAATTCACATAAAAAGAAAATTATTTTCCCAAATGAGATTACATCTACAAGTATAGAGGTTGGGATTTACAACACACATTTTTGGGACACAATTTAACCCACAACCCACACTGATCTCACCCTAAGGAAAGAAGGCGATTCTAACATAAGCATTCAAAGCTTATTCTCTCCAAATATAAACCCAAAACAAAAAATATCAAACAAAATATATCAACCAGATAAGGAGCAGAGAGAGGCCAGGAGTTATACTAATTACAATCCTTTGATGTAGTAGGAAACTTCAAGACACTTTTTTTCTTAATACAGAGATTAAGGCAAGAGTGGTGGTATAGCTGAAGTACTTAGATTGGCCCTTCAAAGAGCAGTTTGTGCTACAGGATAGATTGGGAGCCAGTATAGTGGGGCAATGAAAATAGGGACAACTAAATAAATAAATAAAGAGAAGGAGAAGGTAGGGTAAGAAAAAGAAAGAGTTCTGAGAACAGAACTTAGGGGCTCACCTACTTTAGTGGGGCAGAACGAGGCAGAGATGATATAGATGGAGACCCTGAGAACATGCTTTGGACTATGCCACATATGCCAGCAGAGGAGAGAAGGTCAGGGTTGAAGGGAGTCAAGTATCATAGAAAGATGGAAAAGGAAAAAGGCCAAGAGGCCTTGTTAATGGCACAGATAGGAAAATAACCTAGGTTTTCAATTCTTTTTCTAAATTTTATTATTCCACATTTTACACTGAAATCCTGGAGACTGTGCTTGCCAGAACTAGTTCCTAAATGTATGTGACTTCTTCCACAGGGGATGCTGGAGAAAAGGGAGAAAAAGGTGCACCAGGACGGCCTGGAAGAGTTGGTCCTACAGGAGAAAAAGGTACATATGGTTACTCAGGACCTGCCAAGGGGCTGGCCCTGCTTGGCACCCTCTGAGTTTTGTAAACAAATACACATCTGCTACACAAGCTTCTGCAGGAGTGGTTGGGAAGTTGTATAAACTGTCACCAAAAACACAATATATAAATATTTTATAAAAGAGTGGTAGGGAAGAGAAGATGAGAGTGGGGTAAGTTGAAAGAGGAAGTGGCTCTTTCCTCTTGAAGAGTGGAACTTCTAGATAGATCTCAGGCATGCAGATGAGTGGAGGAGCCAAGCATGGCTGATGACGCAGGCAGGCGAGAGTGATCTTTAAATTGTGCTTCTTAGTACAAGTCTGCATGCAGTGCTTACAAGAAGTAAATTTGTTTTGTGAGGTAGTGTATAACTTAGAGGTTAAATGCATGGAAGCTGGGGCAGTGTGGCTGAGCTACTTATGAGCTGAGTGACCTAAGATACTACTTTACCTGTCTAAGCTCCATCTAGGAGCTCTGGTAGCGTAGTGCTTAAGGCACTTGACTGTTAACCAGAAGGCTGGAGGTTCAAACCCACCAGCCACTCCTCAGAAGGAAGGTAGGGCAATCTACTTCTGTAGTGATACTGCCTCAGAAACCCAAGGAGGGGTCGCTATGAGTTGGGTCCAACTCGACAGCACACAACAACAAGAAGCTCCATCTGCATAATGTGGCCAAGAATGTTGAAGATGTCTGTGAGTATTGAATAAATGCTGTCTCATGTAATACTATCAAGTGCTAAATAAGTTGTAGTTCCTATATATATATATACACATACATAATTAGGATTATATTCTAAATATGAAGGTGGTATGGGAAGGAACAAAAGTGTACACTTGAGTTAGGAATACCAGGATTAACAGTGACTTTTCCACTTCATAGCTAACTGACACTTGCCACTTTGAATCTATTTATTCATTAGTAAAATAGTATAATTCTACTTGCCTCATGGAATTGTGCTGAGGCTTAGAGGAAATAGAACAGCCCTGGAGGCACAGTAGTTAAAGTGCTTAAAGGTTGGCAGTTTGAACCCACCAGCTGCTCTGTGGGAGATAAATGAGACAGTCTGCTTCCATAAAGATTAACAGCTTTGGAAACCCTGTGGGGGGCAGTTTAATTTGTCCTGTAGGGTTGCTATGAGTCAGAATTGTCTTGACAGCAATGGTTTGGTTTTGGTAAAGTATCTACACAGCAAACGCAAAATTTCATAAATAGTAGTTATTTATAACTAGCATTAGTATACACTTATTTTTGCTCCTTTAATATTTATATCACATCATTAAATACTGTCTATAAAAATGCTTTTTTTTTATATTTATACATTATTCTATGAGAACATGATACAATTTATCTAGCTAATCCCCCAATCTTATAACATTGAATAGTTGTTTCCAGTTTGTTTTTTAAATTGTAACAACACAAATAGAAATAATTGCATATATATGTAAGTGTGTATGTGTGTACACACACACACACACACACACCCTGGGTTATTTTTTTGAACTTTTTAAATATAATTTATGTACACTGTCCTAGCAGTTTTGACAGATGTATACACCTGTCAACACTTGACACAGTTAAGACCTAGGACATTTCTGTCCCAACAATTAAAAAAAAAAAAAAAAAAATAGTATAGTCACATAGTTCAAATTCCAAAAGGTATAAAAAAGATATATACAGTCAAAGTCTACCTTTGGCCCTCCAGCCTTCTAAGTCCCTTCCCTACAGAAAAGCATTGTTAATTTTTTATTTATCTTTACAGAGCTATTTTATGAATTGTTAAGCAAATTTATAACATATTCTTCTCTCTTTTTGCTACAAACAGTTGCATTATATACATATTTTTCTATATTTTACTCTTGCACTTAAACAGTGTATCTTGGAGTTCATTCCATATGCAGACATAAAAGATTTTCCTCATTTTTTTTTTTTTTAAATAGTGATTTAGTGTTCCATGCTATGATTATTTCACGATTTGTCTAACTGGTCTCCTATTATTGGAGATTTACATTTTCCCAGTCATTTACTGAAGTGAATAACCTTGTGTGTGTGTGTCATTTTTATGTGTTGAGTATAGCTTGAAGATAAATTTCTAGCAGTGTACATTCAGAATGTGTATGTTTGAATCTTGATATATATTGCCAAATTGTCCTCTAAAGAGATTGGGTCAATTTACCCAGTCCCTGGCAATGCACAGGAATGACTGTGTCCCCACACCCTTACTGACTTAGAAAGTTATCAGTCTGATAGTAGTAAAATGCTGTATCAGTGTGCTTTTCCTTTTGCTTTTCTCTTATTATGAATGAGGTAAGATAATTTTTTTCCATGTATTTAAAAGCCATGATATTTCTCTTCTTTTTATTTTTTTGCACTTTCGTTAGAGTGTTTTCTTCTACTTGATATTTAGAGTCCTTCAAACTTATATTTTCTATACATATCTTTGAATATTTCCTTAGAATAAATTGCTAGAAGTAGAATTATGAACGTTAAGAAAGACTACTGATATTTTCTAATATCAGCCAATGTTTTTTTCACAGTGTCTTTCCATCTTTTATACATCTTACACATTTTTAGGCAACAAGATGTCCTGATGTGCCAGGAGAGAAGTGAAGTATAGCTAATCAAGAGAGAGAGGGCCAAAGAGGGGGCAGAGTGAGTTGGGACTCAGACTGTTAGTTTACAAATAGGGGGAAAATGCTTTAAGTACCTTATAATGTTTTTCAGTTACCATCAGTTAAAAGTATCTTAGAATTGCTTATTATTTTTATTTATTACTGTACTTCTTAAAAAAGTTGAGTGTTGTAGTTAGCTATATCAAGTGTTATTTGTTTTATTATTGAACTAATTTATGAAATTTAGACAGTAATAAAATGGTGTTCCTCTGTGTTCTTGTGTGGACTATTTTTTTTTTTTAATTTTAAAATTATTTTTGCAGTGTTTTGTCCCATCTCCTTCCAACTCCTGGTAACCGACAAAGAAAGTTTCCTTCCATATAGAAACCTTTCCTTGACTTTTTTGTGTGGTCTATTTCATACTTCAGTATAACCAAACCCACTGCATGGAGTCAGTTCTGACTCACAGTGATCCTATAGGACAGAGTAGAACTGCCCCATAGGTTTTCCAAGGCTGTAAACCTTTATGGGGGGAGCTCTGGTAGCATAGTGGCTAAGGCACTTGACTGCTAACCAGAAGGCTGGCAGTTCAAACTCACCAGCCACTCCTCAGAAGGAAGATGGGGCAGTGTACTTCCATAGTGATACTGCCTCGGAAATCCAAGGAGGGGTTGCTATGAGTCAGGTCTGACTCGACGGCACATAACAATAACAACAACAACAAATCTTTATGGAAGCAGACCACCTTGTCTTTCTCTCATGGAGTGGCTGGTAGGTTCAAACTACCAACATTTTTTGTTAGCAGCTGAATGCTTTAATCACTTCCCTATCAGAGCTCCTATTTCAGCATTAGGAAGTAGATATATTTCTTATTCTAGATAATCATAAATCGATTTTCATGATATCATTTCTTTGATGTCATATCAAAGAAATATTATATCTTTAAGCATTAGTCACATGAAATGATTCTGATTTTCATATTGATGTGAACTCTTACCTGCTTTCTTTCATATCATCATCATCATTCTCTCTTCTTTTCATACTCTAAAAAGTAATGCAAACACATGGTGACTACTACGTTTTGGTTACCCAGTGCCGCCCTAACAGAAGTATCACAAATGGAATGGCTTTACCAAACAGGAGTTTATTCTTTTAGAGTTGTAGGGTTTAAGTTCGAGTTCAAAGTGCCAGACTCTAGGGCCTGGGTGAAAGCCCCTTAACCTTGGGCTTCAGCTCTGCCTCCTGCTCCCAGCCCACTGAAGCTGGAGGCTTTCCCTCACTTAGACAGCTGCTGGCTGCTGAGGCTGACAGACCCAAGGTTGACAAGTAAAAAGGCACAATCCCAATTTTACCAAACCACACAGCAGGTCGTTGATTCAAGTCCATTGAAAGTCCCATGATCAGCAGAGCATGGCAGGCTGCTGAACAATGACTCAGCTACATGCAGGGTTCAAGCATACCATAAGCTAGAGACCATTCCCAAAGCTGCTGCTTATATACAGAAAGCAGACCACATCCCTAAAGCAGCTACTCAGCTGCTTGTGGTAGATCCCACCATGGGATCTACTGTCAGTCTCATAATGGGCGATAACTACTACACTACTATAAATGCTTTTATTACCTTCTAAATCTTCTGACATGAGTTATCGTGTTGGACATGGAAACAGCCTATTTTTTTTTTTTTTTAAATTGTGATTTGGGTGAAGATTTACAGAGCAAATTCACTTTCCATACAGCAGTTCACATACACTTTGTCTCATGACATTGACCACAGTTTACCTCAATGC
>NW_006922408.1:319779-326748 GCF_000298275.1 Orycteropus afer afer
TCAGCCCACCTTTCTCTTCACCTTCTCCGTTTGTTCCCCAGCCACTGTGCACAGTCCCCCGTGCAGTCCCTGGCTAGCAGGGTGATTTTTAGGTTAATTCTTATGTCCTACCACCACAGGAATCTGTGAGAGCGCTGTCTCTTTAAATCTCCAAAATAGTCCAGCCGCTTTTTAAACCTACAAAATGGCGGCAGCCTCCGGACTGGCAAAAGTCCACAGCTCAGCCCACCTTTCTCTTCACCTTCTCCATTTGTTCCCCAGCCACCGTACACAGTCTTTAGTGCAGTCCCTGGCTAGCAGGGTGACTTTTGGTTAATGGTCCTACCACCACTCGGGAATCTCCAAGCCCTGTTGTCTGTGCTGCCAGGTTCGCTCAGGCCTCTGCCAGACTGCAGCTCCGTGTGTCTCCTTTTTTGGTATTTTCACACAAATTCTTCTGCTAGTTGGGGTTTAGTCCACTTTTGTATCCTTCCCTTTAAGGCTCAGAGGTCCAAGATTATCTTCTGTGTCTGTGTTAACTGGTTTCCCTTTTCTTTGTTGAAGAGGGTCTGTGCAGTCCTTCTGCCTAGTCCCCCATCTTGCTGGAACTCCAAAAGTGTTTCTCCTTGCGCTTTTTTATTGTTTTGTTTATTGTAATTGTGGTGCCGTGGTTAAAGCATTCAACTATGAACCCAGAATTCAGCTGTTCAAACCCAGCAGCCACTCAGCAGGAGAAAGATGAGGTAGTTTCATTCTGTAAAGGTTTACAAAACCTACGAGGCTGTTCCACTCTATTCTGTAGGGTTGCTATGTATCAGAATCAACTCCATGGCAGTGGGTTTGGTTTGGGCTAGGTAATTAATTATATTGTATATATAAGTTTAAGAAGCTCTAGTAGCTTAGTGCCTAAGGCATTTGACTGCTAACCAGAACGTGGCGGTTCAATCCCACCAGCCACTCTGTGGAAGGAAGACTGGGCAGTCTACTTCTGTAAAGATTTACCACCTCAGAAACCCAAAGGGGGTCCCTATGAGTTGGAATCGACTTGATATATAAGTTTGAATCTTATTTAATACATTTAATATTAAATTTAAGTGGAATCATTTTTCATGGTACAATGTCTTGCCAAATACAATTTTAATGGATGCATACTGTTCATGGGTAACTTAAAATTCCATCACAGGAGCAATGTATGATACATTAGCGTCCTCTTTAGGGTATAGAGCAGGAAAGAGTAGACTTGATAGAAATAGGTTACATTTCAAGAGTAATCTATTTAACAGTAATGATTCCAAATTGAACATAGCAGGCTAATAGTTGATAATTATTGGGCTTTCCTAGTGGGCTGGCACTGCTATTGAAAAATGAAAAACTTTGGTTTGGGGTCATTCTTACTTTGATTTATGTAGAGAACAAACAGATGCAAGTGGAATTTATTTGGGTTACTGAATAGTCAAAAAAATTATGCTGAAATTTGGAACTATCTTTTCTTTTTAAATTATACTTTACTGTTTTTCTTGAGCATGTACTCATCAAAACATACACCAACTCAACAGCTTCTACATGCACAGTTCAGTGACATTGATTACATTGTGTGAGTTGTGCAACCCTTCTCACCCTCCTTCTCTGAGTTATTCCTCCCCTGTTAACATAAACTCTCATCCCCATAAGGTTCCTCTGTAATTTTTCAAGTTGCTGTTGTTACTTTGATCTCATGTAGATAATTTTTAAAAGAGCATAATACTCAAGGCAGACATTTTTTACTGGTTAATTAAATTTTCATTTGGTTTTAAGAAGACATCAAGAGATATTTTGGGCTTAAGTTTTGAAGATTATTTTGGGTCTTGGGGGTTCATCTAGGCCTCATGGCTCCAGAAAGTCAAAATATTCAGTAATATCAAAATATTCAGTAATGATAGCCAGGCACCATCCAGTTCTTGTGGTCTCATGGCATAGGATACAGTTTTTCATAGAGGCAATTAGCCACACATTCCATATCCTCTTTTTCCTGAATCTCCTTCCTCTGTCACTCCAGGTGAACTGTGCCTTTAATGGCTGCTTGCAAACTTTTAAGACACCAGACGCTACACAATGGACTAGGAGGTAGAAGAGAAGCACTAAGCACATTATTAGGCCATTTAACTGGTATGTCCCATGAAACCATGACTCTAAATCCCCAAACCAAGGAACCAAATCCCACAAGGTGTTTGGTTGTACATAAGCAGCTGCAGCAGCTTCTCTCTCTCTTTTTTTCTCTTTTGTAAATATATCCATCACATAACATTTCCAGTTCAGCTTTTTACAAGTGTACAACTTATTGACAACAATTAGAATAATTGTTTATGCAACCCAACCCTTAATCAATATGATTTTTCCATCACTGTTAATGCCCCTTCTCCCCTCCGCCTCTTCCCCTCATAACCACTTCTGGTTTGTATACATTTGCCTTTTGTTATTTTTTCATATAAGTGAGATCATACAATATTTGTCCTTTTGTGATTGACTTATTTCACTCAGCATAATGTCTTCAAGCTCCCTTCATATTATAGCACATATCAAGACTTCATTTGATTTGTAGTTTTTCTACTGGCTGAGTAATATTCCATTTTTGGTAGTTAAGGTTGCATGTCAGTTTGGCTGGGCCTGGTTGAGTGGCTGGGCAGCTGGATGTAGTTATTCTCCATAGTGAGATTGGCAATCAATTCCAGGGTAGAATCTACTGGAGCAGCTTAGTAGCTGCTTTAGAGATGTGGTCTACTTCCAGTATATAAGAAGCAGCTTTGAGGAAGGTCTCTAGCTTTTTGGCATGCTTGAACCCTGCATGTTGCCAAGTCTTATAATTCAGTAGCCTGCCATGCTCTGTCTATCTTGTGACTGTCTCTGGACTTGTCAATGGCCTGCCATGTGGTTTGGTAATATATTGGGATTGTGCCTTTTCATTTGTTGATCTTGGGTTTGTCAGCCTCAGCAGCTAGCAGCTAGCAGCTGCCTGAGTGAAGAAAAGCCTCCAGCTTCAGTGGGCTGGGAGTAGGAGGCAGAACTGAAATCCAACGTTGAGGAGCTCTCACCCAGCTCCTGGAGCTGGCACTTTGAACTCAGACTTCTAGCTTCCAAAACTGTAAGAGAATAAACTTCTGTTTGTTAAATCCACCCATTTGTGGTATTTTTCTGTTAGAGTGGCATGAAGTAACCAAAACACCATTGAATGTATGTACCACATTTTGTTTATCCATTCATCTGTTGATAGGCATTTAGATTGCTTCCACCTTTTGGCTATTGTAAATAGTGCTTCACTGAACATTGTTGTACAAGTCTTTGTTTGGATCTCTACTTTCAAGTCTTTGGATGTATGTGTAGGAGTGAATTGCTAGGTCATACATAGTTCTAGTTTTAGTTTTTTGAGGAATTACCATTGTTTTCCATAGCAGCTGTAGCATTTTGCATTCCCACCAGCAACAGATAAATATTTCAATTTCCCCATATCTTTGCCAACATTTGTTATTTTCTCCCCCTGCCCCCTTTCATCTAAACCAGGAGCTCTGGTGATGTAGTAAGGCATTTGTGGTAGTTAAGTTTGTGTGTCAACTTGGCTGGGCCTGGTTGAGCGGCTGGGAAGCTAGATGTAGTATTCCCCATGATGAGACTGGTAAACAACCCTATGGTGGAATCTGCTTCCTGTATATGACGAGAAGCCTTGGAGAATGGTCTCTAGCTTACGGCATGTTTGAACCCTGCATGTAGCGAAGTCATTGTTCAGCAGCCTGCCACGCTCTGCCAATCTTGGGACTTTCAATGGACTTGAATTAATGGCCTGCTGTGTGGTTTGGTAATATTGAGACTATGCCTTTTTACTTGTCAAACTTGGGCTTGGCAGCCTCAGCAGCTGGCAGCTAAGTGAAGAAAAGCCTCCACCTTTGGTGGGCCAGGAGCAGGAAGCAGAGCTGAAGCCTAAGGTTGAGGGGCTTTCATGTAGCCCTTAGAGCCTGGCACTTTGAACTCAGACTTAAAGCCTCCAAACTATAAGAGAATAAACTCCTGTTTGTTCAAGCCATTGCATTTGTGGTATATTCATGTCAGAGTGCACTAGGTAACCAGAACAGCATTTGACTAACTGAAAGATTGGAAGCTCATACTCACCAGCTGCTCTGTCAGAGGAAGATGAGGCAATCTACTTCTTTAAAGAGTCACAGCCTTGGAAACCCAGTGGGGGGTCTCTATGGGTCAGAACTGACTTGATGGCAGTGAGTTTGGTTTGATTTCAGCCATTCTTTTGGGAGTGAATTGGTATCTCATTGTGGTTTTGATTTGCATCTTTCTGATTAGTCACAACAGTGAACATCTTTTCGTATGCTTGGTGGCTATTTGAATATCCTCTTTGGTGGAAAACTATTCTTGACTCAGTCCTCCAAACAATAGTGCTGTTCTTGTTCTGACTCATAGACATCCTATATACAACAGAACCTAACACTGCCCAATCTTGTGCCATCCTCACAATCATTGCTGTGCTTGACTCCATTGTTGCAGCCACTGTACCCATTCATATAATTGAGGGACTTCCTCTTTTTTGCTGACCCTCTACTTTACCAAGCATGATATCCTTCCCCAGAAACTAGTCCCTCCTGATAACATGACCAAAGTACTAGAGATGATGTCTGGCCATTCTGGCCTCTAAGGAGCACTCTGGCTATTCTTCCTCCAAGTCAGATTTGTTTGTTCTTCTGGAAGTCCATGGTACATTCAATATTCTTTGCCAAAACCATAATTCAAATGCATCACTTCTTCAGTCTTCCTTATTCATTCTCCACCATTCACATATATATGAGGCTATCCATGGCTTAGATCAGGCGCACATTAGTCTTCAAAATTACATCTTTGCCTTTTAATACTTTCAAGAGGTCTTTTGCAGCAGATTTACCTATTACAACATGTCCTTTGATTCCTTGACTATTACATTCATGGGGGTTGATTGTGCAGCCAAATAAAATGAGATTCCTGACAACTTCTGTCTTCTCTCTATTTATCATGATGTTGCTTATTGGTCCATGTTTTGGTTACATTGTGCTGCTCTGACAGGAATATACCACAAATGGAATGGCTTGAAGAAACAGGAGTTTATTCTCTTACAGTTTGGAGGCTTTAAGTCCAAATTCAAAGTGCCAGGCTCTAGGGGCTGGGTGAAAGCCCCTCAACCTTGGGCTTCAGCTCTGCCTCCTACTCCTGGCCCAGTAAAGCTGGAGACTTTTCTTCATTTAGCCTGCTGGCTGCTGAGAATGATAAGCCCAAGGTTGACAAGTAATAAGGCACAGTCCTGATATTACCAAACCACATGGCAGGCCATTAATTCAAGTCCATTAAAAGTCCCAAGATGGGCAGAACATGGCAGGCTCCTGAACAATGACTTGGCTACATGCAGGGTTCAAGTGTGCCGTAAGCTAGAGACCATTCCCCAAGGCTTCTCCTTACGTACAGGAAGCAGACCACATCCCTAAGGCAGCTACTCAGCTGTTCATAGTAGATTCCCCCATGGAGTTGATTACCGGTCTCATCATGGGGAATACTACATCTAGCTTCCCAGCCACTCAACCAGGCCCAGCCAAGTTGACACACAAACTTAACTGCCATAGTCCAGTTGTGAGAATTTTTGTTTTCTTTATGTTGAGATGTAATCCTTACTCAAGGCCATAGTCTTTGATGTTCATCAGTAAGTGCTTCAAGTCTTCCTCACTTTCAGTAAGCAAGGTTGTGTCATCTGCATATCACAGGTTATTGAGGAGTCTTCCTCCAATCCTGATGATATGTTCTTTATCATATAGTCCACTTCTCAGATTATTTGCTTAGGATACAGATTGAATAAGTATGGTGAAAAGCTACAACCCTGATGCATACCTTTCATGATTTTAAACTAAGCAGTATTCCCTTCTGTTCAAATGACTGCCTCTTGGTTTTTGTATAGGTTCCTCATGAGCACAATTAAGTGTTCTGGAGTTCCCATTCTTCACAATGTTATCCATAATTTGTTATGATCCACACAGTTGAATGCCTTTGCATAATCAATAAAACACAGGTAGGTATTTTTCTGGTATTCTTTGCTGGTGGTACAGTGCCTAAGGCATTTGACTGCTAACCAGAAGGCTGGCGGTTCAAACCCACCACCCACTCCTCAGAAGGAAGGTTAGACAATCTACTTCTGTAGTCATACTGCTTTGGAAACCCAAGGAGAGGTCGCTGTGAGTTGGATTTGACTTGATGGCAGTGAGTTTTTTTTTTTTTTTTTTTTTTTGTCCTTTGCTTTTAGCCAAGATCCACCTGATATTTAAGATGATATCCCTTGTTCCTTGTTCTCTTCCAAATCTGTTTTGACTTTCTGGCAGTTCTCTTTGGATGTACTGCTGCAACCAGTTTTGAATTATTTTCAGCAAAATTTTACTTGTGTTTGACATTAATGACACTGTTTAATAATTCCCACATTCTCTTCCTTTCTTTGGAATGAGCACAAGTATGGATCTCTTTCACTTGGTTGGCCAGATAGTTATCTTCCAAATTTCTTGGCATAAAAGAGTGAAGGCTTCCAGCATTGCATGCATTTGGTGCAACATCTCAATGGGTATTCTGTCAGTTTCTGGAGTGACTCCAAACAGTGGCATGTTCTGGCCTATGCTGATAATAAACAATGGGAAGGCTGCAGGAAACTTCTATCCTAGAAGGCAGGATGATGGAATGGGACAAACATGAGCTTTGAAGTCAATCCATCTAGACTAGTATTTCTGACTTGGCTACTCATTAGTGTGTTGTTGTTGTTAGGTGCCATTGAGTCATCTCCTACTCATAGTGACCCTATGCACTGCAGAACGAAACACTGCCTGGTTCTGTGCCAGCCTCACAATCCTTGCTATACCTGAGCCCATCATTGCAGCCACTGTGTCAATCCATCTCATTGAGGGCCTTCCCCTTCTTTTTTGACCCTCCACTTTACCAAGCATGATATCCTTC
>NW_006922408.1:326848-330491 GCF_000298275.1 Orycteropus afer afer
ACTGTGTCAATCCATCTCATTGAGGGCCTTCCCCTTCTTTTTTGACCCTCCACTTTACCAAGCATGATATCCTTTTCCAGGGAATGGTTCCTTCTGACAACATGACCAAAGTAGGTGAGATGAAGTCTGGCCATTCTCACTTCCAAGGAGCATTCTAGCTGCATTTCTTCCAGGACAGAGCTGTTGTCCTTTTGGCAGTCCATGGTGCTCTTAGCATTCTTCTCCAATACCACAACTCAAAAGCATCAACTCTTCTTTGGTCTTCCTTATTCATTGTCCTTTTTTTTTTTTACTCATGAGTGTAGCTTTGCTTTAATGCTTCTTATTTATTTTCTCAGGATTACTCCCCATATTTTGTAGCATACTCTCTCCTTATATAAGTTAGGAGAATATGACATATCATGGTGATCAGTTTGCCTTCATCACAGCATTTTTCACATGTAACTTCTATTTTAAAATTACTGAATTTCTAACATGTTTTCCAGCACTAGTGGCACCACCATTTTTTACTTTTTAACTTCTTAATTGTGATTTAGGTGAAAGCTGACAGAGCAAATTGGTTTTCCATTCAACAACTCATACATTTTGTTTTGTAGTATTTATTGTAATCCCCACAATATAACAACACTTTTCTCACTTCCTCTTTGTGTTTACCATTCCCTTCGTCTTTCTTTCCTATCCCTTCCTGCCATCTGAGCTTTAAAAAAATAAATAAATAAATAAACTCACTGCCTTCCAGTCAGATCCAACTCATAGCAACCCCTCCTTGGGTTTTTGAGGCCGTATCACTATGGAAGTAGGTTGCCCAACCTTCCTTCCGAGGAGTGGTTGGTGGATTTGAACCGCCAGCCTTCTGGCTAGCAGTCAGTCAAATGCCTTAGGCACTATGCCACCAGAGCTCCCATCTGAGCTTTATCCCCAGGCAAATGCTGTCCTTTTGATCTCATATGGTTGATTGCTCTAAGGAGTAGGTAACTCTCTGGTGTTATTTTTCATCTTTTATGACTTTGTATTGTTTGATGGAAAGGTGAGCTATGGGGGTGAGTTCATTCAGTTCCATGCCTGAAGGTTGTCTAAGGGTCATAGTCTCAGGAGTTCCATCAGTCTGGCACCACCACTTACCAATAGATTTACAGGCAGTTCCCTGTTATGAATGTCTATCTTATGGACTACTCTTATTTGTCCTTTAATGTTATGTAAATTTCTCCTAATTTTGAAATGATTGAATCAACCCCTACTCCAACAAATTCTTCATCACAATCATCTTCACTTGCTGCAAGTTTAGCTTTAAGATCATTGAAAAGTCTTTAGCCTTTTTTGCACTAACCAAAAACCAAACAAAACACAATGCCATCAAGTCTATTCTGACTCATAGTGACCCTAAAGGACAGAGTAGAACTGTCCTATAGGGTTTCCAAGGCTGTAAATCTTTACAGAAACAGGCTGCCTCATCTTTCTCGCTTGAGCTGCTGATGGGTTTGAACTGCTGAACTTTTAATTAGCAGTTGAATGCTTTGACCACTATACCACCAGAGCTTTTTTTGCACAAAAGTAAGACTAAATAAGAACTGTATGCATCTATTCTGACTCACCTACAAATTCTACTTAAAGATTTGGAGACACAGTTAGGAACAGATCTCTTTTTAAACTGGGGATTGCCTGTAAAATAATAATAGTAAATGCCAACTATCAAGGTCACTGACAGGCATCCTGATGCATGTAAGCAGCAGTTGGGCCTGCCTTATGACAAAAGATGAAGGATACTCTGTGTACTGTGTCACTGCATTCAGTGAAATGGTGCTGTGTCATGGCAATGGTGTAAATGTAATTTATAACGCTTTTGGCCCACTGACTTTGAAATAATGTGACGAGTAATGATTAATGAGTTGTTTAAATGGGAGGGCTCTACCCAGTTTAATGGGATTTTACTAATATTTTTGTATTATGCTACTTTAAATATGTGTAATTCAAGTTTGTATAAAGTGTGACTACTTTGCCCCTGGGGAGTCATTGACTTTAGATGGCTAGGCCAGAACAAGGGGAAATTTAATTTGACTTTGTGCAGTTAAAAGAAGAGATGCCCCCAGGAACATTTACATACAGAAGTTTATTATGGAACCATCAACTACAAATTCTGCTCTAGGGCTGGGCCACTAAAGCATTTCTGATTTTTGCCCTCCTTCCATGTAGTGCCTAAGGCAGTTGACTGCTAACCGGAAGGCTGACGGTTCAAACCCACCAGTCACTCCTGGGAAGGAAGATGGGGCAATCTACTTCCATAGTGATACTGCCTCGGAAACCCAAGGAAGGGTCTCTATGAGTCGTGTCCGACTCGACAACACCTAACAACAACAACCATGTCCCAGCCCCCTAAGCAGGTTGTTGTTGTTGTTGTTGTTATGTGCCGTTGAGTCAAACCCGACTCATAGCGACCCCTCCTTGGGTTTCTGAGGCAGTATCACTACGGAAGTAGGATTGCCCAACCTTCCTTCCGAGGAGTGGCTGGTGGGTTTGAACCGCCAGCTGTCTGGTTAGCAGGCAAGTGTCTTAGCCACTATGCTACCAGCAATCTACTTCCATAGTGATACTGCCTCGGAAACCCAAGGAAGGGTCTCTATGAGTCGCGTCCGACTCGACAACACCTAACAACAACAACCATGTCCCAGCCCCCTAAGCAGGTAGCAGTTGCCAATTGGTGTAGCGGTGTTTGGCTCAGGCACTGCTTCCTGGGCCAACCTGTTTTCGTCAAGGCAGTAGTGTTGATTTTGCTGGAATCACAGGGCTTCTGAAAAGAACTACTTGTGTCCAATTTATGTAGAAGGGGCAGGTTGACGAGCAGACATTTTGAGGCTTGGAGGACTCCACAGTCCTAGTACTCAGGTCTGAACCAGGGCTTCCTGCATTCAAGGAAGGCCTAGCAGGTCCCTGTTGAAAGGTGGGGATTTGAGGAGTGGGGAGAGATGGAAGGTGAGCCCAAGAGCAAGATGTGGTGGAAATCAACTGTCTGAGATGGCCTTCCTCACTACTTTATGTAGTAGAGTGTAGAACCAGAGCCTGAGCCTAAGCTAGAGGTATTAGCTTAGGTTTGGGAGACTGCTGGACTCTTTACAATTTCTGAAATATGGTGGGAATGGAAAGCTAGGAGGGCACAAGTAGATGTGGCATTTGACATCTCAGGGAGACAGCTTAGGTGAGTGGACATATTATAGGGTTTGTCATCACAGGGAAGTCCCTCAGTGAGGTAAATGGCTAGTGTACCCTGCTGTTAACTTAAAGGTTGGTGGTTTGAGTCCACCCAGAGGTGCCTTGGTAGAAAGGCTTGGTGATGTGCTTCTGAAAACTCAGCCATTGAAAACCCTAGGGAACATAGTTCTACTCTGATACACATAGGGTGACTATGAGTTTGCCTGACTTTATGGCAACTGGTTTTTAACATTAGAAGATCTTGGCTGTGTCACTTTTTTTTCTTTTTTTTAAATTCCTTTCTCTCTTTCTCTCTCTTTTAAAATTGTGATTTGGGTGAAGATTTATAGAGCAAATTCACTTTCCATACAACACTTCACATACACTTTGTCTCATGACATTGATGACAGTTTACCACAATGCAACAGCTCCCCTTCCACTTCCTCCCCATAGTTACCTC
>NW_006922408.1:346216-354164 GCF_000298275.1 Orycteropus afer afer
TTTAGTCTACTTCTGAATCCTTCTCTTCAAGGCTCAGGGGTCCAAGAATAACTTCTGTGTCTGTGTCAATTGGTTTTCCTTTTCTTTGTTGAAGAGGGTCTGTGCAGTCCTTCTATCTAGTCCGCCATCTTCCACTCTCTCTTCGTTATTTTCTGTCTTGTTGAACTTTGCTACTAGTGCTGGAGCAATATGGTATCTCCTTGTTGTTTTCATTTGCATCTCTCTAATGGCTAGTGATGTGAGCATTTCTTCCTCTGTTTGTTGGGTACTTGAATATCCTCCTTGGTGAAGTGCCTATTCATGTCTTCTGCCCATTTTTTAATTGGATTATTTGTCTTTTTGTTGATGAGGTGTTGGAGTTTTCTGTAAATTCTCGAGATAAGTCCCTTGTCAGATATGTCATTGCCAAATATTTTTTCCCCATCTGTGGGTTCTCTTTTGACTCTTTTGGAGAAGTCTTTGGGAGCACATAAAAATCTAATTTTTAGAAGGTCCCATTCATCTAGTTTCTCTTCTGGTGTTTGTGCATTTTAGGTTATGCTTGGTAGTCTATTTATGCCATATATTGTTGTTGTTGTTGTAATTTGCCCCTAGTTTTTCCTTGAGGAACTCTGTAGTTTTAGGTTTCACATTTAAGTCTTTGATCCATCTGGAGTTAGTTTTTGTGTATGGTACGAGATACCGATCTTGTTTCATTTTTCTGCAAATGGATAATGGCTGATGCTTTTGATGTCATCCCACAATTCCTCTGTTTTTTGGTCATTGGTGTTCAACATATCAATCTGTTCTTGAGATGGTCTCTAAATTCAGGTGGGATGTAATCAAGGTCACATTTTGGCCCTCTTGGACTTGTTTTAACTGTGTTTAGCTTCAACTTGAACTTGCATATAAACAATTGATGGTCAGTTCCACAGTCAGCTCCTGGCCTTGTTTTGACTGAAGATATTGAGCTTCTTCATCACCTCATCCCACAGATGTAGTCAATCTGATTCCTGTGTTTTCTGTCTGAAGTCCACATGTATAGGCACCATTTATGTTGTGGACAAAAGGTATTTGCAATGAATAAGTCATTGGTCTTTCAAAATTCTATCATGTGATCTCCAGCATTATGTCTATCACCATGGCCATATTTTCCAATTACTGCTGATTCTGCTTTGTTTCCAACTTTTGTATTCCAATCACCAGTAATAATCAACACATCTTGATTGCATGCTTGGTCAATTTCAGACTGCAGGAGTTGGTAAAAATCTTCAATATCCTCATCTTTAGCTTTAGTGGTTGGTGTGTAGGTAAGTGCATGGATAGCATTATACTTCAGGATACATCTTGAAATATTTTTGATGACAATGAATACCACACCATTTCACTTCAATTTATCATTTCCAGCATTGTAGATCATATGGCTGTCTGATTCACAATGACCAAAAGCATTACATTTCAGCTCACTAATGCTTAGGATATTGATCTCTATGTGTTCCATTTCATTGTTGACAACTTCTGATTTTCCTAGATTCATACTTTGTACATTCCATGTTGCGATTATTATAGGATGTTTGCAGCTGTTCCCTTTTTGAGTCATGCCACATCTGCAAATGGAGGTCCTGAAATCTTTACTTCCTTTGCATCGTTAAGGTTGACAGTACTTTGAGGAGTCAGCCCTTCCCTAGTCGTATTTTGAATGCCTTCCAACCTGAGGGATTCATCTCCTGGCACTATATCAGACATTGTTTCAGGGCTGTTGTTGTTGTTGTTATGTGCCATTGAGTCAGACCCAACTCATAGCGACCCCTCATTGGGTTATCAAGGCAGTATCACTATGGAAGTAGATTGCCCAACCTTCCTTCCAAGGAGTGGCTGGTGGGTTTGAACTGCTAGCCTTCTGGTTAGTAGTCAAGTGCCTTAGGCACTATACTACCAGAGCTCAGGGCTATTCATAATGATTTCCAGTAATATATCAGACAGTGTTTCACTGCTATACATAATGTTTTCACTGGCCAATTCTTTGAGAATTAGATAGCCCCTTCCTTCTGAGTCTTAGTCTAGAAGCTCTGCTGAAACCTGTCCACTATAGGTGACCCTGCTGGTATTTGAAATACCAATGTCATAGCCTCCAGCCTCATAGCAACAGGGAAGCTACCACAGTAGAAAAAACTGACAGACGAGTGGTGGACTGACAGATAAGTGGTCAAAAGGGTACACTTGACATTTCTCAAGCTGAAAGAAGTGAAGGAAAAATTTCAAACCTCAAGTTGCAATATTGAATGATGCAGGAAATATCAAAAGAAGATTGTGGTAGTTAAGATTGTATGTCAACTTGGCTGGGCCTGGTTGAGTGGCTGGGCAGCTGGATGTAGTTATTCCGCATGGTGAGACTGGTAATTATCTCCATGGTCGAATCTACTGGAGCAGCTGAATAGTTGCTTTAGGGATATAGGCTGCTTCCAGTATATAAGAAGCGACTTTGAAGAATGTCTTGAGCTTTTTGGCATACTTGAAGCCTGCATGTAGCCAAGTTGTTTTTTTTAGCAGCCTGCCATGCCCTCTGATCTTAGGACTTCTTCTGGACTTGAATTAGTGGCCTGCTGTGTTGTTTGGTAATACTGGGACTGTGCCTTTTTACTTGTCAATCTTGGGTTTGTCAGCCTCAGCAGCCAGCAGCTGTCTAAGTGACCAAAAGCCATCAGCTTAAAGCTGGGCTGGGAGCAGGAGGCAGAGCTGAAGACCAATGTTGAAGGGCTTTCACCCAGCCTCTAGAGCCTGGTACTTTGAACTCAGGCTTAAAGTCTCCAAACTGTAAGAGAATAAACTTCTGTTTGTTGAAACCACCCATTTGTGGTATATTCCTGTAAGAGCAGCACTAGGTAACCAAAACAAAGGTGGAAAGAATACACAGAGTCACTGTACCAAAAATAATTGGTCAATGTTCATCTATTTCAAGAGGTGGCATATGATTAAGAACCAATGGTATTGAAGGAAGAGATTGAAGCTGCACTGAAGGAACTGGTGGAAAAGAAGGCTCCAGGAATTGATGGAATACTCACTGAGATGTTTCAATAACAAGATGCTGTACTGGAAGCACTTATGCGCCTATGCCAGGAAATTTGGAAGACAGCTACCTGGCCAACTGACTGGAAGAGATCCATATTTGTACCCATTCCAAAGAAAGGTGATCCCACGGAATGTAGAAATTATTGAACAATATTGTTCATGTCACATGCAAGTAAAATCTTGCTGAAGATAATTCAAAAATCGTTACAGCAGTATATTGACAGGGAGCTTCCAGAAATGCAAGCTGGATTCAGAAGAAGATGTGGGATGAGGGATGTCATTGCTGATGTCAGATGGATCTTGGATGAAAGCAGAGAATAGCAAAGAGATGTTTACTTGTGTTTCATTGAGTATGCAAAAGCATTCGACTGCATGGATCATAACAAATTATGTATAACATTGCTAAGAATGGAAATTCTAGAACACTTAATTGTGCTCATGAGGAATGTGCTCATGCTTATAGACCAGGAGGCTGTCATTTGAACAGAACAAGGGAATACTGCATCGTTTAAAATCAGGAAGGGAGTGCATCAGAGTTGTATCCTTTCAGCATACTTACTCATTCTGTATGTTGAGCAAATAATCCAAAAATGTGGACTGTATGAAGAAGAACGTGGCATCAGGATTGGAGGAAGACTCATTAATAACCTGTGATATTCAGATGACACAACCTTGCTTGCTAAAAGTGAAGATGACTTGAAACACTTACTGATGAAGATTAAAAACTATTGTCTACAGTATGGATTACACGTTAACACAAAGAAAATGAAAATCCTCACAACTGGACCAGAAGCAGCATCATGATAAATGGAGAAAAGATTGAAGTTGTCAAAGATTTCATATTACTTGGTTCCACGATCAACACCCATGGAAGCAGCAGTCAAGAAATCATACGAGATATTGCATTGGGCAAATCTGCTGCAAAAGACCTTTTTCAAGGACTGCAGAGCAAAGATGTCTCTTTGAAGACTAAGCTACGCCTAACCCAAGCCATTTGCCTCATATGCATGTGAAAGCTGGACAATGAATAAGGAAGACTGAAGAAGAGTTGATGCTTTTGAGTTGTGGTGCAGGTGAAGAGTACTGAAAGGGCCATGGGCTGCCAGAACTAACAAATCTGTCCTGGAGGAAGTGCTTTTTGGAAGTAAGAATGGCTAGACTTTGTCTCACCTGCTGTGGTCATGTTGTCAGAAGGGACATTCCCTGGAGAAGGATATCATACGTGGTAAAGTGGAGGGTCAGTGAAAAAGGAGAAGACCTTCAAGGAGATGGATTGACACCATGGCTGCAACGGTGGGCTCAGGTATATCAAGGATCGTGAGACTGGTACAGGACTGGGCAGTGTTTTGCTCTGTTGTACATAGGGTTGCTGTGAGTTAGAGCTGACTTGATGGCACTTGGCAACAACAACAACAACAACAAGACTCAAAAAGATTAGATGACTTACTTGCCAATGGTCACATGGTTAGTAACAAAACTGAATCCTATACCCCACATCTCTAGATTGGTAAAATTTGCTAGGAGAAATTGGAAGGCTGCATTCATCATCTTCAACTGGAGTAGTAAAAAAAGCATGCATTTTGGAGCCACACAGATTTGGATTTGAATATTGGCTCCACTGTCTACTAGCCATGAAAACTTGTTCAAACTGCTTAATCTTTCTGAACTTCTATTTTTACTTATCAGTAAAATGAGAGATAATACTTACTTCACAGGAATATTGTGAGGTTACTGAGAAGATGTGTGTAAAATGTAGTGTACACAGCAGTTGCTCAGTCTATGGTAGTTGCTGATATTATCTATTTGCATAGAAGAAAACCTATGCAAATGTAATTTTTCAGTCTATTCAAGGGTTGTCTTTGTACATGGAGAACTCATTAGGGAATTAGCATGACTTCCTGGACTTTGCAATCACTAACTGAAGTTTTTTTTTTTTCCCCTGATAATAGTGTTTTTCTATCATTTAGCTATTAGTGATAAGTCTTCTGGATGTTTATTCTCAAGGACATTAGGTCATACAGAGAGAATGTAATATGTTTACGTATTATGTGATATTTATGGGAGTAATTTACAACTGTTTTGTTTCAAATATAGTGATGTGACATGAATTACAGTACTGAGATGTACGGCCGCTGTAGGCTGGAGATTCGGGCTCCCATGTGCCTTGCACTCTCCCCATCATGGCTTTGAGTTCACTTCCTAGTATTGTGCTACTTGCCTTTTAGGTCACCTTAATAAGTGGTGCCAGGCCAATTGTAGTCAGAGTTCAGATGTGCTAGGAAACTCTGCTTCAGCATAACCAGACCTCTTTAAGATTCTCACTGGAATTTCTCACTCCAGCATGGAGGTGGAAGCTTCACAGTATTTCAAAATCTTCCTATCCACTTCTCCCACGCCGTCACCCCCTGCATTCCCTCCTTTCCACAGAGGCTTGTTTCTAGCTCAGGGCTGTGCATTTTAGCTGATTGCAGCAATTTCACAGGTGCACCTGTTCTCCGGTGAGATTACATTCAATCACTGACAGCTGTAGCTTCCAAATGACTTTCTGTTCCAGCCAAGACTGCACATGGAGAACAATGACTATTACAGGAACTTGGGGGCCAGGACTCTCCTAGTTTTAGCATCCTAGAAACCCCCTCAGAGTTGGCAAATTGGGATGATTGACTCTGTTTTTGCTGAGAAAACAATAGGGTGGCTCTAGGTATATGTCAAAGTGCTTTTTGAAAAGAGGTTTCTTAGGAAAAGGGGAACACCTGTGAGCATAAGGAGCTGGGGTTTGAAGTGAGACAGACTAGGTTCAAATCAGGGCTAGGTCTAGTTTGACTCGCTGCCGAGAATTACATTTCTACCCCAAAATCAGACTCACTACCATTGTATCAAATCTGGCTCCTAGTGACTCCCATTGGATTTCTAAAGGCTGTAAATCTTTATGAAAGCAAACTGTTTCATTCTTTCTTTCATGGAGCAGTGGGTGGGTTTGAATTACCAACCTTTTGATTAACAGCTAAATGCCTTAAGCACCACACCACCAGAACTCCCTAAATATACCAAATCAGTCTACAGTTTAACAAGATCCCTAACATGATTCTTATGTATACATAAGAATTCTTGTTGGGAATCTTGTTGAATTTTAGATTTTGATTCAGTGTATCTAGAATAGAAATGTAAGTTCTCAGCAGGGTGTCGGAACAGAATGAACTTGTTAGAAGCTCTGGATCAAATAGTACCCTTGCCACTTACTGGCTCTGTGACTGCTCCAAACCATAGTTTCCATACTTATAAAATCAAAATGATGTGCCTACTAGGTATTATTAGGAGCTCTGGTAGCATAGTGCCTAAGGCACTTGACTGCTAACCAGAAGACTGGTGGTTCAAACCCACCAGCCACTCCTCGGAAGGAAGATGGGGCAATCTACTTCTGTAGTGATACTGCCTCAGAAACCCAAGGAGAGGTCGCTATGAGTCGGGTCTGACTCAATAGCACATAATAACAACAATAACACTAGGTATTATTATCTACTAATATTAATTAAAATAGGAGAAAGAGATAGTCAGCCTGGTGCATAGTAGGTGCTCAGTAATTTTAGTTGTTTTCCCTCCTTTTTCTCTTGTTGCTCCAGTGTAACCAATGTTTACCGCACTTCACATTCTGCTTGAGATTGAGGGTACAGCCAAGCTTGGGTACCTTGCACATTTTCAAACAGTGATTCTTAACTGAGGGTGCATATTGTAATTACCTGGGGATCTTTTCAGAATGGTTATTTTGATTTTGAAGATGTTTTGGATATTTCCTTAGCATATTACTTTAAGCCAATTTAAAGTGTTAATCATGTTTATGTTGAACTATAATTAAATAATTTATACTTTTTTAGAAATTCTTTTCACTGGAATCATTTTTCCCCCATGTACTTTACCAGACTCATTAAGCAATTTTTGCTCTCTATGGAATTTTACTAATTATAGCTTCTGATGCTCTCAGTTTTCTTTTGTGTCATTATTTCTGTCAGGTCCAATTCCCTGGTTAAAATTTTGAGAATTTGCCTGAAAGATGTTTCTTCCATTAATTTTAAATAAATGACAATTTTTTCCCTGTGTAGTTTTGGTTATTGTCTGTTTTATTTTGTGTTGGTTGTTCCTATAAGTAATACTTGCTATGAAATAGTTAAAAGACTAGTATTTCCTATTTACTCTTTTTGCTAGTTTATGAACAAAGTAGGAGAAAATGCCTATTATCAAAGTTTCTCACCAGCTTCAAATCTCTCAATTTCTACACATTTCAATTTCTTCTGTGATGACTGTTTTCCTTCAAACCACCACCACTTGCTCTTATTGCTTCCTGATTGGATTATTCATGTTCCATCATGGAAGTTCCTAATCAGGATGCTTTGCTCCAAACCCTACTTGCTATGATACTACGTACCTTGTTGCCACCACCAATTGCTCTTTTGAATATATGCATCATCTATAGAGACAATGAAGGGAACAACTGACTGCCACAGCTATTTGGGTGCCCCAAATACACATCATTCAACCCACTTTCAACAGGCTGCAGCTATGCTAGTTGGATGGCAGCTGAGGTCACAAATGCACGATAGAGGCAGATGGTCCTTGAGCTCAATGTCAAGGGACCAGAGTCCCATGTTTCCTATCAGAAAATATGAGACTAGACCACCTCAGATTTACAACTCTCTCCCCTACCCCTGAACCTCTGGCAGTCACTGATCTTTTTGCTCTCTCTATCAGAATCTTTGGGGAACAAGACTTGGATATTTTAAAAAAGCTCCCCAGGTTACTGTGATGCACATTTTCATTTAAGAACCCCTAATCTAAAACGGGGAGCTCTGGTAGCATAGTGGCTAAAGCACTTGACTGCTAACCAGAAGGCTGGTGGTTCAAACCC
>NW_006922408.1:356556-399607 GCF_000298275.1 Orycteropus afer afer
CGATGATGGGCTCAAGTATAGCAGGGATTGTGGGGCTGGCGCGGGATCGGGCAATGTTTTGTTCTGCTGTGCATGTGGTCGCTATGAGTCGGAAATGACTCCACGGCACTTAACAACAATAACAACAATCCAAAACTGGGAGCTCTGGTGGCATAGTGCCTAAGGTATTTGATTGCTAACCAGAAGGCTGGTGATTCAAACCCACCAGCCACTCCTCAGAAGGAAGGAAGGTTGGGCAATCTACTTCCATAGTGGTACCACCTCGGAAACCCAAGGAAGGGTCACTATGAGTCGGATCCGACTTGATGGCAGTAAGTTTTTTTGAGTTAATCTAAAACTATCCCTAAAGCCTGACCCTTGCTCACTTTGGATTACATTCTAATATATAACCAGATCATGCTTTATCTCTAATTCCTCTTGGGTTACAGGCACATGATCCCAGGCCACTATGTAGTGGATTCTTCTAATCCATTTGAAATATTTTTATTTCTGACACAGCATCAACCATTTAGCTCCCCATAGTGGCCCTTTTGGGTGTATCTCAAGCCTTCCTCCAGCCTTTTGTTTTCTCTTATTTAACAGATTGAAACATGATCATATTTATAGTTAAGTTTTACCTTCAACTTCTTCCATTTTTTTAATAAACCTTATTTTGAGAGCAGTTTTTGGTTTACAGAAAGTTGTGCAGAGAATTCTGTAAATCCTCTATTCCCACTGTATACAATTTCCCTATTGTTAACATCTTATGTATTTGTACTAATTTATAAGCCAATATCAATAAATTATTATTAATTAAAGTCCATAGTTTACATTAGGGTTCACTCTTTGTATAGTACAGTTCTATGGATTTTGACATGCATAATGTCATATGTCCACCATTACTGTATTGCACAGTATGATTTCACTGCCCTGAAAATGCCCTGTACTCTACCTATTAACTCTCTCTCTCTTACCCCTGAATCACTGATCTACAGTTTTGCCAAGGAGCTCTGGTGGTGTAGTGCCTAAGGCATTTGACTGCTAACCAGAAGGTTGGTGGTTCAAACCCACCAGCCACTCCATGGAAGGAAGACTGGGCAATCTACTTCCATAAAGATTTATTGCCTTGGAAAACAAAAGGGGGTCACTATAAGTCAGAATCGACTTGATGGCAGTAAGTTTGGTGTTTTGGAGTTTTTCATAGTTTTGCCAGTTTCTTTTTTACACTTGGATCTCTATGACTTTGAGTTGTGTGACTGACAGTTACCTCTACTTGCCTTCTTAATCCTTCTGGCACATTCTCTAGGCCATTTCCTCCCCTCTTATCTTTTCGTTACTGGCCAAGATTAGATTCTTTCCTGAAATGACTTTAAACCACTTTTATAAATGCTATACATGCTCTTACTCTGATTGTAATGCTTTCTTTCCCAGATCATTGGGCAAAAGGCAGTCAGTTTTCAAACACATCCTGCTCTGTGAAAGTTTACCTGAGTCTCCCAAGCAAAGCCAGATACATATTCTTGGTGCCACCACTATACTCAGTGTTGCCTTTTATTTCATTGTTTTGCTCCCATATCTAAGCAATCAATCTCTCTCTCCTTCTTCCTTCTCTTCCCCCCAATCTGTCTCTCTGTCTCTGTATCTTTCACTCTCTTCCCCACTATTTTTTTTTTTTTTCTGCACTGTTTAAAGTGCAACAAATTACCTGCAACTCAGAACATTTTGATCAGAAAAAGTAAGGATCTGTGTCAACAGCAAGTTATTTAAACAAAATGCATGCCACGAGATCCTGTCCATTTGGTGGGGCTGATCAGCAAAGGTGGCTTTGAGTTCTCACCAGTGCAAGAAGGAAAATACAGTTAGTTACATCAGTTATTTGTAATTTTTTTAAGTTGTAGAAGTTATATATAGTATACAATAGATAGATGCGAAACTATTATTGTTGAAGCAGATCATTGGGTGCTTGGCGTTATGCACAAGTCATCTCCTGTCCTCTGAGCCTCATACTCCTAGGGCTTTGCAGAGCATGCTGTTTGAAAACGTCTGGGTTATCGGACTCAAAATCCACTTGTACTTAAGATACACAAACTGTTCCTGGCATTGAGGCCAGAGAAACATTTCTCCTGCAGGTTCTCAAGACACAGCCACTTCAGTGAACTGTGTCCTTTAACGACACACCTATAACAGACATGCTGCAGGCTCACTGTAGGTGGAATATTGTACCTACTTCATATATTTTGCTCTCCTGCAAGACTGCAGGTGACTTGGGGGCACAGGCCATATAATTTTCATCTTTGCACATCCATTATCTTGCCCGGGACCTGTCATATGGAAGGCCCTCAATCATATTTTTGAAAAATATCTTTGAAATATATTATCTTTGAAATCTGTAGGTGTTCTCTGGCTACTGGTTGAAGAACTCAGGTCTGTGTATGTGCCATCTCTTCCCCAAGGTGAAGGAGCTCCTTCACCTGGTTTTAGAGAATAGGCTTGTACACTGAGACTTTGGGCTGTTCCAAGTTTAGCTTCATCCTCTACCTGTCTGACTGAACAGAAGACTTTGTCTACACCAATGCATCTTAAACTGAGCTGTGCACACATCTCATCCCAGGATATTTTTAAAATGCAGATTCTGATTCAGAAGGGTTGGCCTAAGATTCTGCATTTCTAACAAGCTCCTAGGTGATGCTGATGCTGCTGGTCTGCAGACCACATGTTGGATAGCAAGTATCCAGACACCCTCCATCCAGGTGTTCTTTTTTTTTTTTTTTTTTCTCCCTTTGTTGCCCCATGGTTGATTGCTCCAAAGGATGCATCTCCATAGAGTATGTGGATGCATCAACCTGGGTTGAGTGGTCTGCATGTACATCTTGTTTACTATTGGGCTGAGAACCAGCCCCTGGGAGTGAGTTTTATTCCAGGCCCAAAATGTATCCCAGGGCCATAGTATTAGGGTCTCACCAGACTCCATCTGACCAGTAATTCTGATCATTATTGTGTTTTTGGATTTTTTCCACTTTTTCCCTCCCACTCTATCCAGGATTTCCAGTTTGGATCCTTTCCTGAGTGGTTGGCATTGGTAGCCAGGCACCATCTAGTTCTGGTCTAGAGGGCCATCACGTCCTAGGGCTGATTGCTTCCAAATGCCCTTGCTTTTTTGCACTCTTCTTCACTTCTGATGATAGGAGACCATCTACTACATCTTAGATGCCACTTGAAACCTTTTAAGACCCCAGTTGTTACTCACCAATATAGGATGAGGAACAAGAATTTTACATATTTTGCTGTGCCAATTGAGTCTACTGTCCCCCAGTACTATGGTCCTGAGTTGGTAGATCTGTTAGATAATCCAGGTGCTCTTGTTGCTTCAGCTTCAGCAAAATGCAAGCTGTATCCACAAAGAACCTGGTCTGCAGGTGGGAGATGCTACTAATTGGCTAATGCATGGTATGGGGGTTCTCCAGTTGGAAAACTAAACAGCCCCACTGCTGGGGGAACTCAAACAGCTGCAGGAGAAAGTGCATACATGGCAGTGGATTGCCTTTTCTGAAATAATGGTAGACAAACAAATGGGTCCTACAGATATATCCTGCTGTCCTTTGTCCTTTATTGAAATAAGAATAATTTCCATATTTCGAGGCTACACTGCTGTGTGAAAAATAGTACAGAGAGTGCCTTTGCTGACATGACTTACTAAAAGTGTGTCATCTCAGCTTTCTAGGCTTATAGTCCCCTGAACATACAGCTAAGACAAGAGGAGGAAAGCCGCCTTGGGTCCCTACATCATAGAAAGCTGGGGACTCTCCTGACATGAAAAGGTGGAGGGTTACTGTAACTTCAGTGATGGGATTTCTAGGCTTTATAATGTGCACATTACCCTTCATTAAAATCGCTGAGGAAGCTGAATTCCAAGTGCCTCTTTTTGCCCCATCTCCACTTTAAAGGACTGTATGATATCTTCATTAAAATTAATAAGAATTACATTCCTGCTGTGAGTTGCTCATGCTCCTTGTACGTGTCTAGAGGACAAATGTAAGCCTTTCACCACTTCTCATTAGTGTAATGGAATGTGAGGATGGGGATATTAGATTAGTTCAAAGCACTCTGGGGTGTCTCAACCAAAAGCTCTTTAAAACTTAAAGGGAAAGCATATAATTGTTTCTAGTGCATTTTCCAATCATCTCATAAAATCAGAGGGAGGGAGATTTGTTTGCCTTTTGCAAAATGTTTATTGCTATTTGGAGGAGAAAGAAGACCATTTTGGAAATAGAAAAAAGATAATAGACCTTTTGTTCTAATCCTCACTCCTTTGAGAATCTCTGGATTTGTGTCCATACTACTTTTCGGCCGAAAGGTTAGTTTCCAAGAAATGTCTGCAAGGTAAAATAAGTTTACTACCTAAAAGGCCTTGAATTGCTATAAAGTAGAGACTGTATTGACAAGCTAAGTCTGTTTAATAATTCCTACTTTTTTCTCCTTTACCAACACACCTAAAAGTTATAATATTCCTATGAAACAATAGCTCACAATAGCAGTAGGTTTCAGTGTTTGTAGCTATTGTGGTGGAGGGGAAGTATGTGGCTTGAGAAGTCTCTTGGTTAATTCTGGTAGTCTGGTTTAAAGTCTGCTCCTGCCACTTAACCAGCATTATAACCTTGAGTTGTATGAGAATAAAAAGTATGTACATGTATGTATGTGTGTCTGTGTGTATGTAGTATATGTATATTGCTTAGCTCCAAATAGGTGCAAGTAAATGTTTGTTGTTGTTGTTATATGCCATTGAGTCGACCCTGACTTATAGCGACCCCTCCTTGGGTTGCCGAGGCAGTATCAATATGGAAGTAGATTGCCCAACCTTCCTTCTGAGGAGTGACTGGTGGGTTTGAACCATCAGCCTTCTGGTTAGCAGTCAAGTGCCTTAGGATTATGCTACCAGAACTCCTAAGTAAATGGTAGCTGGATTAGTAAAAGAATTATCATGAGATGGAAGCTGTGACTGGGGAGGCATTGGGTCTATTCAGTGGATGGAATTTCCATAGCCACCACAGGCCCAGCTGTCCATAGTACCCAAGTTCTTCCTCACAAATGGCCTTCCAGTGAAAAATGTTAGGGTGTGGGAAACATGAACAGGTCTTCTCATTTGTTGTACGGGCTGTGAAGTAGGGTTCAAAGGAGAAACCATGAATTTAGGAGGTCTGGAAGTGAATGAAAGGGATAAGAGAGTACAGGGACCCCACCAGCCTTCTCAACTCTCCACTGGCTAAGTGACCTTTTAATTGCCAAGCAGAGGCAAATGGGCTCTTGGAGAACCTTTCTGACATGGCTCCTTTTCTTTCACTGACTTTCTAGGCATCAGTTACCTCTCCTTTGGGTTGCAGAAGGGGCCATTTTTGTCTTTCCACAAGGATTGGCTAACCAAGTAAGCCTGCACTGTGCCTTCAGCCCCTTGATGCTTAGGATTACAATCTTTCAGTTGTGACTGGATTTTTTTTTTTTTTTTTTCATTGTGATTTGGGTGAAAATTTACAGAGCAAATTCACTTTCCATACAGCAGTTCACATACACTTTGTCTCATGACATTGACCACAATTTACCACAATGCAGTATCTCCCCTTATACTTCCTCCCGATAGTTACCTCTTCCCTGTGTCCATCCCTCCATGCACTCCTGCCCCCTGAGCTGTCTCCCTGTGCATAAGAAGCCCTTCTTTCTTCCATGATTGTCCTCTCCAAGGAGTGTATCTACCTGAGGTAAATGTTCAACTCATATGCCTATGTATTTTTGGCTGGAAGCCACAGGCCTGGGTTCAGTTCCAGACCTGAAGGGCAGCTAGGGACCATAGTCTTAGTGGTTCTACCAGGCTGTATCAGACTAGCAAACCTGGTCTCCCCTTTTTTTTTCTCCAAATGATTTTGAGTTTTATTCCACGTTTCTCCCTTTCTATCCAGGATCTCCTACATAGATCTCCTTCCAAGTGGTTGGCAGGAGTAGCCGGGCACCATCTAGTTCTTCTGGTCTCATAGTACAATATAGGCTACAGATAGGATGGTGTACCTGTTGCTAGGACTCATTGTTTCCATGAATTTTTGGTTTTCTTCATTCTTCTTTTCTCTGGACAAGGAGAGACCCATCATTGCATCTAGATGGCAGCTTGCAAGCTTTTAAGATCCCAGTCGCTACTCGCCAAAGTAGGAGGTAGAACAATGTTTTGTGTATTATGTTATGCCAATTGAGCTTGATGTCCCCTGTGACTATGGTCCCAAGCCCACAGGTTCAACTACTCGGTCCCTCTTGGTAGCTGGCTGTGACCAAGCAGTGACTACAACCTTGTCAGCTCTACTATACACCTGGGAATTCAGATCATAGACATAAACCGTTGTGTGACTGGATTTTTTGAGAATCGTTTTTGGTGGCAAAAGTAATAGAAAAACCAACAAGGAGGCACCAACAAAAATTCTAGACAATCCATTATTCCATCACTGAGGTGCAGCATTTGGAGTCCTAAACTCCAAGTCAGGTGACCTAGGTTTGAATAAAATTTACATTATTATGTGCCAAGTCCTGTGCTATGCTCTTTACATTCAGCATGCTATTTAGTACTCATTAAAACCCTGTAAATTAGATATTATTCTTTTACCATTTTATAGATAAGGTAACTGAGGCTTAAAAAGGATTGTGACTTGCCCAAGTTTATGTGGATGGTAGAATGAGGATTTGGGCAGAGACTTATCATTCAATGTCATAGATTGAATATGTTCCCCCAAAATATGTGCTGTAAATCTTAACCTCTATTCCTATAAGGAGCTCTGGTGGCACAGTACCTGAGGCATTTGACTGCTAACTAGAAGGTTGGTGGTTCAGACCCACCAGCCACTCTGTGGAGGAAGATGCGGCAATCTACTTCCATAAAGAGTTACTGCCTTGGAAACCCAGTGGGGGGTTGATATGAGTCAGAATCAACTTGATGACAGTGGGTTATCCTGTGGTTAAAATTCCACTTGAGAATGGGTTGTCTTTGTTATGTTAATGAGACAGGATTAGTGTAGGTTGTATCTGAGTTAATCTCTTTGAGATATAAAAGAGATTGAACATGCAAGTGAAGAGTAGAAATGGGGGATTGCAAGCCATATGAAGATTGCCTAGAAGAAAAATCTCAGAAAAGGCAAGGACCTTCTTCCAGAGCTGACAGAGAAAGAAAGCCATCCCCTGGAGCCGGAGCCCGCACTCTGAATTTTGACTTTTAGCCCCTTAAACTATGAGAAAATAAATTTCTGTTTTTAAAATACCCCTTGTGGTATTTCAGTTTTAGCAGTACTTGATAACTAAGGCAGAATTTGGTACCTGAAGAATGGGATGCTGCTCTAACAGACAACTAGATACCTAAAATGTGGAAATGGTTTTGGAGTTGGGTCATGGGTAGAGGCTGGAAGAGTTTTAAGGAGCCTAATAGTAAAAGCCTAGATTGTGGTGAAAAGACTTTTGGTAGAATTATGGATGTCAACTGCAATTGTGCTGAGAGGTCAGAAGGAAATGGGAAGAGCTATAGAGAAAGTCTCTATTCTCTTAGAGAATAGATACAGCACCAGGAGCAGAATATTGCTAGAAATGTGGACATTAAATATGTTTGTGGTGAGGCTTCAAAAAAAAATTATAAACATGTGATTGGACAATCGAAGGAAGGCACTACTTTTTATGCAGTTGCAAAGAACTTCTCTGAATTATGTTCAAATATTTGGTGGAAGGTAGAACTTGGAAGTGATGAACTTGGATATCTGTCTGATGAGATTTCTAAGCAAGATCTTAAAGGAACTGCATTGTTTCTCTTTGTCACTTCCAGTAAAATATGAGAGGAAAAAGGTGGACTTAAATGAACTGTGAAAAATGAAAACAAAACTTAAAGATTTGGAACATTCTGTTGTACAGTCTCAGGACATGTGTCCTAGAATGTTTACCAAAGAGGTGGTAAGCCTATGACTGATGGATCTAACCAACTACCACAGCAGAAAATCCATCAGTTTAGACTGAAAAGGACAGAGAAAGAACAAAAGGAGAGAACACTGTAGGTCTCTTGCAATTCTATAGCTAGACAACAGGCTAAAGGGGTTACATCTGTTGTCTTCCAAGAAAAGATAAGACCCGTCTTTGGCTCAGCTTGCAGCTCAGCAGAACTGTTGGAAGGAGCACAGGAAGCAGAGCTGTCTAGTCTCAAAGGTGTGGCCACAGCTTCCTAGGCTTCAAAGAGTTGTCTTTTCACCAACTCAGTTCTGGAGTGTGGGGCTACTGTTAAGTTGTACAAGGGAGATGGTGCTGCTACCCAAAGCTGAGGGGTCGGGCTGCCATACCCCAAAAGCAGAAGAATGGGGCCTGTTAAGGCTGAGGGGGTGGGGTCACCACTCAGATGACTAGGGGAATGGGGCTGGCTAAAGCTGAGGGAGCAGAGTTGCTCTTATAAACCCAGGGCTGAGGGGTCTCTACCTAGAATCTAGAAGACATGGCTAACACCCAGAGCCTGGAAGACAGGATCTTAGAGAATTAGAGGATTATTTCAAAGCTTGGGAGCTAATGTAAATTATTCTGCTAGGTTTTGGACTTGCTTGATGCCTGTTATTTCTTCTTTCCCTCCAAGTTCTCCCATTTGTGTTGGAAATGTCTACTTTGCTCCTGTCCCCCCTTTGTTCCTTGGAAGCGTTACCTTATATTCTAGATTTCACAGGTTCACAAATGAAGAGGAATTTTGCCCCAGGAGGGAATATGCCTAAAGTTTCACCCATATATTTAAATTTTATTTATTTATTATGTTGTTTTTTGAGAGTATACCCAGCAAAGCATAATACAACAGTTTCTGTATGTACAATTTAGTGACATTGATTTACATTCTTCAAGTTGTACAGCCATTCTCATACTCCTTCTCTGAGTTATTACTCCCTCATTAATATAAATTCACTGCCCAGTAAGTTTCCAATCTAATCTTTCAATTTGCTGTTGTCAACTTGATCCCATATATAGTTCTGAAAAGAATATCATGCTTAAGGCAAACCTTTTTTAAATTGTCAAGCTAGAACTATTGTTTCATTTTAAGAAGACTTGCAAAAAAGGCAAGGAGGTCACATATTCTGACCTCCTCTAATCCCACAAGAGGAAGACAGAATCACCATCAATAGCCCAAGGCCTATTCCTGCGAGGCCAGACATGCTGCCTCCCTCCAGCCCTTTCTCCAACCGTTTCTCCCAAAGCACCCACCACCTCTCTCCTGGGTTTGATAATTTGCTGCAGTGGCCACGCGGAACTCACAGATTATGGGGTTTATTAGGGAAGCAGCAGGCTACAATTCAAGTTCAGGAAAAAATGCTCAGTCTCTCTCCCAGCCCACCGTCTCTCAGTCAAGTCTCTCACAGTCTCTCCCCCAGCAGTGCATGTCCCTTGGTGTCTCAGCAATGTGTGTCTCTTGTGTCTCTTTCCCAGCAGCATGTGTCTCTTTCAGGAGTACGTGTCTCTTTCAGCAGCATGTCTTCCTCAACCAGCAGTCAGAGAGAGTTCTGCCTCTAGGAGGCCTCCTTTTGAGCCTGGCAGAGTGGCCAAACTAGCCAATCATAGCATCAGAACTCTAAGCACCTGAGAGAGAGTGGGAACCTCCCAGAACATTGTTTTGTGCCACTCTCAACAGAAATACTCCAGGTGGACAACTTTAGCAATCAGGAGCCCCTCAGTTGCTCATAGCAAATCCCACCTTGGAGTTTACAAAGGCTTATGGGTAGAAAAGCCACACTAAGTAATTTACTACACTGCAAGACTTCAGGGGATATTTTGGTGTAAGTTTATCTTGGTGAAATAGTTTCAGAGGTCATCCACCATCCATGGCTCCAGAAAGTCTAGAGTCCATGAGTATTTGAAATTCTGTTCTGCATTTTCCCCTTTCTGATCAGGATTCTTCTATGGAATCTTTGATTAAAATATGCAGTAATGGTAGCCAGGCACCATCTAGTTCTGGTCTCATGGCAAAGGAAGCAGTTGTTCATGGAGGCAATTAGCCACACATTCCATATCCTCCTCTTCCTCCTGACTCTCCTTCCTCTATACTCCAGGTGAATAGAGACCAATTATTGTGTCTTGGATGGCTGCTTTCAAGCTTTTAAGACCCCAGGCACTACTTAACAAACTAGGAGGTAGAACAGGAGCACAGAACACATTATTAGTCCAATTAATTGGGTGTCTCATGAAACGATGACCCTAAACCTCCAAACCAAGGAACCAAATCACATGAGATATTTGTCTGTACATAAACAGCCTCAGCAGCTATTCTTTTAATTATGATTATTATTGTTGTAAATACATCTATCACATGACTTTTGTCATTCAGCTTTTTACCGGTGTACAACTTATTGACAGCAATTACAATAATTGGCTATGCAACCCTACCCTTAATCAATGTGATTTTTTGCATTCTGTCACTGTTAATTTCCTTTCCCCCACTTCCTCCCATCCTTGGTAAACATAAATAAACTTTGGTCATTATACATTTGCCTTTTCTTGTCTTCTTATATAAGTGAGGTCCTACAATACTTGTCCTTTTGTGATTGACTTATTTCACTCAACATAATGTTTTCAAGCTTCCTTCATACTGTAGCATGTATCAAGACTTCATTTGATTAGTAGTTTTCCTACTGGCTGAGTAATATTCTATTGAATGTATGTACCACATTTTATTTATCCGTTCATCTGTGGATGGGCATTTAGGTTGTTTCCACCTTTTGGCTATTGTAAGTAGTGCTGCAGTGCACATTGGTTCACAAGTCTCTGTTTGAATCTTTGCTTTCAAGTCTTTTGGGTATATATCTAGAGTGGATTTGCTGGGTCATATCGTAGTTCTGTTTTTAATTTTTTTAGGAACTGCCACACTGTTTTCTACAGCAGCTGACCCATGTTGCATCCATACCGGCAATGAATAAGCATTCCAATTTCCTCACATTCACACCAACATCTGTTATTTTCTGTTTTTATTTTTTAAATTTTAAAAAACATTTGCTATCCTCACCCATATTTGATTTAGATGATTCAGAATATGAGATTTTAGACTTAAGAGTTTTTAAGATTTTTGAGATGATGTGATGGGGTGAATGTGTTTTGCATGTAGCAGGACATGAATTTTTAGTGGCTAAAGGGTGGAATGTTATTGAATTATGTCCTTGCAAAATGTATGTTGTAAATCCTAACCTCTGTTCCTGTGGTTATAATTCCATTTGGAAATGGATTGTCTTTGTCATGTTAATGAGAATCAGTGTAAGGTGTATCTTGAGTCAATTTTTAAAATTTTTTTAATTGTGATTTGAGTGAAAGTTTACAAAGCAAATTCATTTTTCATACAGCAGTTCATAATATTTTGTTTCAAGACATTGACTGCAATCCCCACAATGTAACAGCTCTTTTTGTACTTCCTCCCTGTGGTTACCTTCTCATTGTGTCCTTCTTTCCTATGCATTCATACCCTGTTAGCTATCTCCTAGTTCAAATACTGCCCTTCTAATCTCCCATGGTTGATTGTTCTAAGGAGTGTCCCTACCTGGTGTACATGTTCACCTTATACATCTGTCTATTGTTTAGTTGGAAGCCACTGGAGTGAGCTCAGTTGCAGGCCCAAAAGGTGACTATGGGCCATAAAGAAATAAAAGAGATTCAACAAGGAATCAAAGGGTAGAGATGGGGGAAGAGAGGTGCCAAGCCACAGGAAGACTGCCTAGGAGCAGAAACTCAGAAGAGCCAAGGACTTTCCAGAGCTGACAGGGAGAAAAAGCCTTCCTCTAAAGCCAGCACCTTGAATACGGTCTTCTAGCAGGTGCTTTATCGACTATGCAAAGACATTTCATTGTGTGGATCATAACAAATTATGGATAGCATTGTGAAGAATGGGAATTCCAGAATACTTAATTGTGCTCATGAGGAACCTGTACAAAGACCAAGAGACTTTCATTTGAACAGAATGAAGGTATACTGCATGGTTATCAGGAAAGGGGTACATCAGGGTTTTATCCTTTCACTATATTTATTCAATCTTTATACTGAACAATTAATCCTAGAAGCTGGACTATATGAAGAAGAATGTGGCATCAGGATTGGAGAAAGACTCATTAATAGCCTGCAGTATGCAGATGGCAGAACCCTGCTTGCTGGAAGTGAAGAAGACTTGAAGCACTTACTGATGAAGGTCAAAGACTATAAACTTTAGTATGGATTGCATCTCAATATAAAGAAAATAAAAATAATCTCAACTGGACCAGTAAGCAATATAATGATAAATGGAAAAAAGATTGAAGTTGTCAAGGATTTCATTTTATTTGGATCCAAAATCAACACCCATGAAAACAGCAGTCAAGAAATCAAATGACATGTTACATTAGGGAAATCTGCTGCAAAAGACCTATTGAAAATGTTACAGTGCTTTAATTTTTGCAGACAAAGGTATGCCTGGCCCAAGCCATAGTACCTCATATGCATGTGAAAGCTGGGCAATAAATAAGGAAAATCAAAAAAGAATTGATGCATTTGAATTATGGTATTGGTGAAGAATATTGAATGTACCGTGGATTGCCAGAAGAATGAACAAATCTATCTTGGAAGAATTACAGCTGGAATGCTCCTTAGAAGCAAGGGTGGTGACACTTTGTCTCTCATACTTTGGTCATGTTATTAGGAGAGACCAGTCCCTGGGGAAGTATATCATGCTTGATAAAGTGAAAAAGAGGAAGATCCTCAATGAGATGGATTGACACAGTGGCTGCAACAATGGGCTCAAGCATAACAATTATTGTGAGGGTGGCACAGGACTGGGCAGTGTTTAATTCTATAGTTCATAGGGTTGCTATGAGTTGGAACTGACTTGATGGCCCCTAACAATAACAACAACAGCAATAGTCTCCTAAACTGTGAGAAAACAAATTTGTATGTTAAATCTGCCCACTTGTTGTATTTCTGTTATAGAAACACTAGATATCTGAGACAATAGATAATACAGTTTTTTTACTAGCTAGTTGTTTTCCCTGGTGTGGGTCAATTCCCCTTTCTGAACTCCAGTTTCTCTTCTGGAGGATAGGGATGATGATGATAATATTGTGAGGTTGAAATCAATATAAACATATAAAAGTGATTTCCTGGCATAGCATTGACCCTGAAGTATTCTAATTTACCTCCAGAAGATGGAAACACCAACAAAATTGCCCTACAACTCCAAGCACCTCTAATATGAACTTTTGTTAGTATCTGTTGCCTGTGAGGAGTGGCTTATGGTGAAATCTCAACCAAATGGTTTCAATGAGGTCTGCTCTGCAGATTCTAAACCAGTGCTCCTTTAGCTTTATTGCACATGATACTCAGCTGTTGAATGTGTTGAAATGCAGATTCTGATTCAGTAGATCTGGGATGGGGCCCAAGATTCTGCATGTCTTTGGTGTTCCAGCTCCCAGGTGATGTCTGTTCTCCTGGTCCATAGGATTACATGTGAAGCAGCAAAATATAGGAGATCCTTCTCAACTCTGAGAGTTCCTGCCCACAAATAATAATAATTCTAGCAACTGGAATTTATATGCTAATCCCTAAGTGCCAAGCACTATTCTGAATGGTTGCATGTATTTTCCACCAAAACCCATTGAGATAGGACCCATTATCATCCCTATTTTGTAGGCAAGGAAACTGAGGCACAGAGGTAACACAGTTAAATGATAGAGAAAAAAATGGAACCTAGGCTCCCGAGCCCATGCTCTTAATCTTTAGGCTATGCTGTTTCTTATTCGGGGTAGAGCAGAGCAGCATTCTAGGCATGGAGTCACAGAGCAAATCATTGCCCTGGAGATAAAATAGGAGGAATCTATGGGACCCTTTAATTTAGTATGCTATCTCATGGGGCCCTGTGTTATATGATACAATATGACAGATGAGAAAACTGAGACAAAGAGATTAAGCAACTCACCCAAGATCATTCAGCTCTTCAAGGACAGAGCTGGGATTTGAACCCAGTCTTGCCTTACTCCAAATCCTTGTCCTGCTTTGGGATGACCTCTTAGTTCTTTTAATCTTCTTGTATTCCAGACTGCAGTGGCTCTCAAGTATAGTTCTTAGACTACAGGCCTCAGCATCACCTGGAAACTTGTAAAAGATGTGCACATCTTTGTTAGAAATCAGAACCTCTGGGGGCTGGGCTTAGCCATCTTTCCTTTAACAAACCCTTTAGGGGATTTTGATGCTCACTCAAGTGTAAGAACCACTGCTCTAGATTAACCCACCTGGCAGTGTTTGTTTTCTCCTCTGGGTTTGGAACTCATTGTCTCCATGATGACCTTGGTGAATTGCTGGTTATCTTACATTGTATCTGATTATGTCCTATATGGATACTCAGTTTCTCCCAACCCTCTAAGGCAGGGACTGGGCTTAACACTTCTCCAAGGGCAAGAACTGAGTATAGTACCTGGCTGGTGACTACCATGTCAAATTGATAGATTAAGGGCAGTGACCGGCCCCACTGTCAGCAACAACCTTGAATTAGCATTAACACTTAGCTGTGAAATGTTAGAGATGGGCCAAAAGCCAAATGCTCTCAAATCATCTTCAGGGTATAACTTATTTACAGCAGCAGGATGTGTGATAGACTCTTTTTAAATCCTTCAGCTGATGAAATGAATCATTAATTAATAGTTCTGTTAAGGTGGGAAATCTTATGCGAGAAAAAAACACGATACCAATTATATTCATGATCGCAGGTGTTTCACTTCAACAGAGTCTTCTCCAGGGTCTCATTATCCTCTGTCTACTTGTCTGTTTGGGGCCAGACCTTCCCCTCCATTGAGGAGCTGTCTGGAGAGGAGATAGGGAGAAGGTGCAGGTCATTTTAAATTCCTCTCTGCAGGAGCCTGTGCCCTGCTTTTCTTCTCCACTACAGTCCTCAAACAAGTCCCAAATCTCTGCAGGGGTCTCAGGGAGAAATGAACCCTGAGGTTGATAGGACACTCTCTAAACTCCTTTCTCCTCTTTTTCTGGTGGAGTCTTCTTAGCAAACAATAGACTCAAATGATGGATTCATGCTCAGATCCAATCAGGCTTCACCAAAGTAGCTTATCAGACTGCTGTAGCATTTGGGCTTTTTCATGGGAAGGCAAAATCCCTAGAGTAGAAAATTTGTTTTTTATTTTCCATGCTCTGGCATCTCTCCCCACTCTCAGTTGGAAATTCAGCAAGGGTCTGATGCATTGGGGACTTACCTAGCCAGCCTTCTTATTGAAGGTGCTGGGAGGTGCTTGTTTCAGCTTCATGGTGTTGATGCAGGGCAGTGTGATGTAGTAGACATTATGGGAAGGGAGAAGTTTGAACTGATCCGGAGCCCTAGCTCTGTCAGGAATAAGTTACAGGAATGTGGATAAATTGTTGTCTCTCTAGGCCTTTGTGTCTCACCCTTTGAAGATATGATTTGATTAGATGGTCTGCATGATCTCTTCTTCAGGAAATTTACTGATTTTAAAAAGTGTTGTATTGAAGACTTATTTAATCTGATTTTGCTTGAGTGAACTACTCAATGAGGACACAATACAGTGAGTGTCACTGCAGTTTGTCAACTGATCAATAAGTGAGCAGCATTAAAATAAGCAAAAACAGCCCAAGATTTGAGGAGAGATAATGATAAGAACTGCTACCTGTCTGTCTGTCATACTGTTATGGCTTGTATGTTGTTAAGATGCTGAAAGGTATGTCACCAGTATTTCAAATACCAGCAGGGTCACCCATGGTGGACAGGTTTCAGTGGCACTTCCAGACAAGATAGACTAGGAAGAAAGACCTGGTGATCTATTTCAGAAACTTAGGTAATGATAACTTTATGGATCACAACAGAGAATTTTCCATTGTGGTGCTGCAAGATGAGCCCCCTACGCTGAAACCAAACCAAAACCAAATGGGAGCTCTGGTGACATAGTACCTAGGCTGAAAGGCACTCAAAATACACAGTGCCTCCAAAAATGGTCTTGAGTTTATCCATGATCATGAAGATGTTACAGGACAGACAGGGTTTCATTCTGATGTACGTGGGCTTACCATGAGTTAGAACCAACTCAGCAGCAACTAATAACAACAAAAATAAGAAAAGCATCAAACACTGAGGTTATGCTCCCATTTTATTCTGAGCCTCTGCCAAAGTTTTTCAGCACTAATGCTCAACTCTTCAGGACCTATGAAACAGGAACACATTAGAGAGTTAAGGGGTACAGGAAAGTTAGTCTTTTGAAAAATAGACTTAAGGGAAAAGATTGGCCCCTCCAGTAGGGAGAAATACTGTAATCATCTTTTAGCTTCAGACTACATTGATGAATACAAGGGTTCCAGAACAAGGGAGGAGATGGTGGCCAAACCATGATTGGGGCATGCAGTTTGGATTGGGGTGTCACTCCTTCAGAGGAACACAGACTGGAGGATGCCCAGAGGAAAAGACAGCCAGAATGGGGAAGTGACTGAGGGTTTTTAGCCAGAGGAGAGCTGTAAATAGATTTCAGAGAAAAACAATTTAAAGATACTTAGAGGACTGTGTTATGGAAGGCAGATCCCACTACTTCTGCCTTTCTGTGGCATGCAAACCAGAGCTGCTGGGTGGAGATGTCAGAGTGAAGTTTCTGAATTCCTTCAAGTCAATGAAGGAACACTCTTCTAATAATGGAAACTGTCTGAAGATGGCTTGCTTTAGGAGCTATAGCTAGTACTATTTACAGCTCTCCCCTCATCTCCTCCCTGTTGTTACCCCTTGCCTGTGCCCTTCTTGTATACACATTCCTGGCTACCTGGTTTCTCCCTGCACAGATGCTGCCCTTCTGGTCTCTCACGACTGACTGTTCTAAGGAGTGCATCTCCCTGGTATAGTTGTTCAGCTCGTAGGTCTGTCTATTGTTTGGCTAAGAGTTGTGCCATGGGAGTGGGGTTTTATTAGTCTTTGTTAGACCAGTAATCCTGGTCTTTTTTAGGTTTTTTACTTTTATTCCACAATTTTCTCCCACTCTATCCAGGATCTCCAATTTGTTCCCTTTCCAAGTGGTTGGCATTGGTAATCTATACCATCTAGTTCTTCTTGTCTCAGAGTTATGTAGGCTGAGGTTCTCATGGTCCATTAGTCCCTTGGACTAATTATTTCTTATGTCTTTCATATGTTTCATTTGTCTCTTCTTTGCTCCAGATGAGGAGAGACCAATAGTTGCATTTTTGATGGCCACTTGAAAGCTTTTAAGACCCCAGTCATTACTCAACAAAGTAGGATGTAGAACAATATTTTTGTGTAATATGTTGTGTCAGTTGAGCTTGATGTCCCCCTGTGACCATGGCCCAGGCCACAGGCCCAGGACTTCCTCAAGGTGCTTGATTGTGGCTAAAAAATTATCCTAACTCTGTCCCTTGTTACTGCTGTAAAATATATGGACATTTTTGTAGCACACACAAATATGTATGTAGGAATATTGTCTATCAAACAATATCATTGGTCATGGGTATATTCCCGTTCACCTATCCATACTTGATCTTGCCTGTTTACCTATGTATCTATCTACCAGTAGATTAGCGTTTGTTATGACTGATAATGCAGTATTGTATATGTAATAGTATTTACCTTTCTGTCTGTGCCTCTTGGGTGCCTCTCTGTGTCTTCCCTTTCCTTAATGATATTGTGCTGGTCACACACTTTTGTTATATTGCCTTTCCCTTCACTCAAATCAACATGTCTCTTAACTAGTCAGCAATTTTTTCCTCCCTGCCCCTCATATCCCTGGTAACCAACAAAGAAAATTTCCTTCCCTGTGTAAACCTTTCCTTGACTTTTTATAAAAATGGACTCACAGTATATGTCCTTCTGTGATTAACTTATTTTACTCCTCCAAGTTCACCCAAGTTATAAGTTGATTTGTGGATTCTTCATTAGTCTTTAATGTTGCATATTTTCCATTGTGTGTATGTACCATAGTTTGGTTATATTTAATGGGTACTTAGGTTTTTTCCATCCCTTTGCTATTGTGAACAGTGCTGTGATGAACATGGTGTGCATATACTTATTTGTGTCCCGGGTGTCATTTCTTTATGATGTGTTCCTAGTAGTGAGACTGCTGGATCAAATATTATTTCTATTTCCAACTTTTTAAGGAAGTGCCATTTCATTTTCCACAGTGGTTTTACCACTTTACAGTCCCACCAGTACCTATTATTGCTGAAGTAAGATGATAGCTCATTGTTTTGATTTGCATCTTTCTAATGGCTAATGATCTCAAGTATTTCTTCATCAACATTGTCTTTACTTGTGTTCTGTTTGTTCCCTTTCCAGTACTCTAGTTTCCCTGCCCCCTTATATTCTCATCTTTGCTTTTGAGAAATTGATGACCTTTTGGTCTCATACTGATGGTTTTTAAGTAGGGCACCAATCTTATGTTTACTTACTCCTTATACTTACTTACTCCTCACTTATTTACTATCTTGTTACCTGAAATTCACATTTATAATAGTAAAAAATCTACTATCCAATTATTTAGCACATTAACAGTGGACATGTGGCAGTAATGAACACTGAAGTGCAAGGCAAGAGTAAAGCTGACTGAGATGGTTAAATTTATGTGTCAATTTGGCTGGGCTATGATTCTCAGTGATTTGACAGGTATGTAATGATATAATTTGGAAATTATGTAATGACCTAATTTAGCAGTTATGTAATCTCACAGTATAGACTTGGTTCTAGTTTTAAAGACTGTCTCAGTGTGATAGTCTCAGGGAGTCCACTATCCTCTACTGTTCCAGTTTGCCTGGCTTTCTTGAGTTCTGCTCCATATTTTCCTCCCATTTTATTGGGAACCAACTGTTGTGGACTCAGTTGGAACAGTCAGTGGTGGTAGCCATCTAGTTCTTCTAGTCTCAGGGTAGATAGATTGCAAGTCTTGTTTCTTCTCTGCAAACTTTGGATACCTTCTTACTGTTTTGCTCCCGGTGAGCCAAGACCCATAGTTGTATAGTAGATGGCCACTCAGAAGCTACTTACTTCCTCAGGATACAGATCATGATTTTTGTGAATTATGTTATGCTGATCAATTGAGTTGTCCTATGAGACTATGGCTCTAAGCTTTCAAATGCAGAAAGCCAGTGTTGGAAGACATTTGGTATGTCTGAGGAGTATTCATATTTGTGTCTTCAGTGAATAGATGTGTCTATACTGACATATTTGTATTTGCATGTACCTATAGATACTTCTTATTTGACTGCTAACCAGAAGGCTGGCAGTTCAAACCCACCAGCCACACCTCGGAAGGAAGGTTGGGAAATCTATTTCTGTAGTGATGTTGTTGTTGTTGTTGTTGTTGTTATTTGCCATCAAGTCGGACCCAACTCATAGCGACCCCCCCTTGGGTATCTGAGGCAGTATCGCCCAACCTTCCTTCTGAGGAGTGGCTGGTAGGTTTGAACCACCAGCCTTCTGTTTAGCAGTCGAGTGCCTTAGGCACTACGCTACCAGAGCTTGGAAACCCAAGGAGGGGTTGCTATTAGTCGGATCTGACTGGATGGCTGTGAGTTATAGATACTTCTATCTGTTATCATCTATATATGCATCTGTACCTACCTATATACCAAGTTGCCTATACCAATCTATTTGTGCTCAAACACTCATTATTACTTTGATTGTACTGTACTCACTACATCTACGATTGGTGCCATTTTCCCATCACCACAAATGACTAGTGTCTACTGTATAAAGCATACTTTCTCCATCCCCCCTTCCTGGCCACCACCAATGAGTGTTGGTCTCTGTAAGTTTATATCTATTCTTGTCTTCTTATAAAAAGAAGGGTCATAAAATAGTTGCACTTCTATGCTTGACTGATTTCACTGAGCAGTTCCATGTTATAATATGTTTCACGGACTCTTACTGTTCTTTATCATTGTGTAGTATTTCATTCTACATATGTAGTTTGCTTATCCGTTCATCCGTTGATGTACACTTCATTTCTTTCCATTTATTTGCTATTGTGAATAAAGCAATAATGAACATAAGTGTGCATATGTCTGTTAGTATCATTATTTTTATGTCTCTAGGGTATATACCTAAGGGTGGGATTGTTGGATCATAGGTAGCTCTGTTTCTAGTTTTTTAAGAAAGTGCCATACCATTTTCCATAGTGGGGTACCATTTTACAAGTCCCAACAGAAATGACTAAGGGTTCCAGTCTCCTCACCAAACATTCAAACATCCTCACCAATATTTATTGTTAACTGTTTTTTTTTAAATCAGTACCATTTTAACTGGGCTAAGATGATGCTTCATTGTAGTTTTGATTTACATCTCTCTAGTGGCTAATGATAAATAATGAAGATCCTTTTATTATTTATTGGCTGCTTAGATGTTCTCTTTGGTGAAGTTCTGTTCATGTCCTTTGCCCATTTTGTGATTGAATTATTTGTCTTTATATTGTTAAGTTGTTGCAGTTTTCTTTAGATTTTAGAGATTAAAACCTTATTGGATAAATTGTTTCCAATTTTTTTTTTTAAACAGTCTGTAGATTATCTGTTTACTCTTTTAATAAAATTTTTTTGGTGAACATAAGTTTTTCATTTTTATGAGGTCCCATTTAGTGGTTTTGTCTTTGTCCATTTGTTATATTGTTTGTTATCCTATTTTTACAAAAGAATAGCTCCTATAGTTTTTTTTTTCTTCTAAAATTCTTCCAGGAATTTTATGGTTTTAGATTTAACACTTAGGTCTTTGATTCATTTTGAGCTAGTTTTGGTGTTTGATGTGAGGTATGGGTCCTGTTTCTTTCTTTTTTTTTTTTTTTTTTGCAGGTGTATATTCCATTTTGCCAGCACCATTTATTAAAGAGATTGCTTCTGCCCCACTGAGTGAACTTTGACCTCTTGTTGAAAATCAGTTGTCCATAGATGTCTGAGTTAAATTCTAGATTCTCAGTTCTATTCCACTGGCATACATGTCTATCATGGAACCAATACTGGGCTATTTTGATAACAATAGTATGTTTTGATATTGGGGAATGTGAGACCTCCTGCTTTGTTCTTTTTCCTCAGTATTGCTTTGGGTATTTGGGGTTTCTTTCCTTTCTATTTGGAGTTGGTTGTTTAAAATTTTTTATATCTTAAAAGAGGTTGAATCAAGAAACCCTTTACTAATCCTGAGTCATTAACATAACAAAGATAATTCGTTCCTAAATGAGATTATATAACCACAGGCATGAGGTTAGGATTTACAACACATATTATGGGGGGACATAATTCAATCCATAACAAAGAGAATTTACTAGAAGAGGCCTTGTTGTTGTTGTTATGTGTCGTCGAGTCGGCCCTGACTCATAGCCTAGTGGTCACCATTTGAAGATAGTATCAGGAGCTCTGGTAGCATAGTGGCTAAGGCACTTGACTGCTAACCAGAAGGCTGGTGGTTCAAACCCACCAGCCACTCCTCGGAAGGAAGGTTGGGCAATCCTACTTCCATAGTGATACTGCCTCGGAAACCCAAGGAGGGGTCGCTATGAGTCGGGGCTGACTCGACGGCACATAACAACAACAACAACAACACAACATAGAGAGTTAGCTTCTGTGATCCCTTCAAAGCCTGGGAATCTAATATTTGATTCCTCTTTCAGCAATAGGAGAATGTCTCTTAACCACACTCCACCCACTCCCTCTCAATCACATTGTAAGAGTACAATTTAGCATTTCTCCCAATTAAAGTGAGTTTCTGGCATATATTACTATAAGCCAGTGAGTAGAAATGATTTTTTTTTTTCTAGTGCAGGATTACAAATAGAGTAAGTGAGTTTATTGATTAATAGGTTGATTGCAAATTATTTGTTCTTGTTGTCATTTACCTCTCACTACTATGATGCTTTTCTATGAGGGAACTCATTATGTTGAAATGTCATGACTCAAAACAAAAAGAATACATTCCGTCAAATCTGTTAATTGGGAATGCAACCTGGTTGATTGTACCATGCCTATTTCCTCTTTCACGTTTTCCTCTGTGTATTTGCCAGATATTTATTGGTTTGGTTTGTGGTCTATGATGATCACCAGCAGACAAGTAGGAACAGTTACCAAAGGCTTAAGAACAATTTGAGGGAGAAAATATTAATATTGAGAAAATTCCATTCATTGCCTTAATTTGTTCTGTGGATACCTATTCACAGAAAAACAAAAACAAAACCAAACCCTGACAGTATTCAACCTTCGTCCAACGATTAGAAGAGAGTTCTGTTGGGTCATGCTGTTAGAATCATTCTTTATTTTCTCTTATTGTTATGAAAGTGTATGGAAGAAGTGGAGCTACAGAATAGGAGCAGAAACCCTATAAAATCCAATTAACCCACACAAGCCATGTTGTTAGGTAGTGACAAATCACCTGTAACTAGGCATTTTGCTACAGAAGTTGAATTCGGAGGTAGGTAAGGGAGCATTTCTGGAATCCTCCTCTTCCTCTTCCTTTTTTCTCTCTCATCTCTCAGCCTCATATTTAAAAGAGGCATGGCTCCTTTCCTCTCCTCAGAGAGCCCATCTTCAAATGCAACAAGAGAAGGGCTTAATGGCCTTGGCATGTGACACACATCACAATATGGACACAGTCCAGTTTATGAAAGAAACCCAGTTATGTTTGTGTTTTACAGAATTATAGATTATTTGATTTGGTTTGGCTGCAGGAATAAGAGCTTGGGAAGTACTGTCTTGTTGGGATAGAGGAAAGAGTCTTTTCTTCTCTTAAATGATCATCAAGTAAAATGAAGTTAGGTTGAGTTTAGGAATTAGGAATGTCCCACTTAGCCTCCTCCATTCTGTAATGTGAATGACTTTTTAGGGAAAGTGTGCCTTTCAAAGGAAAATATATCAACAGGTTACCTGTGAAGAATCTTGCCAGGACAATCACATACATGATTGTGGGGCATTAAGATAAATAGTGTAATTAATTTTTAGTTTCCTGTTACTTATATATGTGTGTATGTATGTGTGATATATAAAAAAAAAAATGTGTATCAGCCAACTTTTATTTTATTGTTTTCTGCAGGCGACATGGGTGACAAAGGACAGAAAGGCAGTGTGGGTCGCCATGGAAAAATTGGTCCCATTGGTTCTAAAGGTATTTTTGATTCAATTCTTGCCTCATATTACCTTTCAGCTCATAGTACGCTGAAAATAATTGCAAACTGGAGCAACTTTCCAGGTGTTCTTAATTATATTTAGCATGTGCATTATACATGATTAATGTGTGCATTTTGTTAGTGATCAGAGTTAGTTGTTTGCTTTGTTCCCTCTAGGGTGGGGCAAAATGATCACAATTTAGCTGGGGTTTACATGCCATCACTGGCTCAGAGATCAGGAGCTGTGTTCTGGAGGCTTCCCTGGGGTGCTTGAGGAAGATTTTGATTTTTCAACAATAACTTCCTTCACAAATTTAATAAAGCAATTAGAGCCTCATTTAAGTTATTGATAGACCATGCACAAGAAACACTGTGTCTATTAATCTTCAACTTTTGTTTCTTAGATGTTTTGAGGATATAGGATGATCCTCAATAAGAATAGAGCACAGAATGGCTGTAACAGGTATGAAACTAGCAACACTAGTGACAATACCCTGGATTTAGAATTCATATAAACCTGAGGTTTGCACATTGTCTCCCTCTCTATTATCTCATTTGACTTGCACAACCCTTGGTGAGAAGGCTGATCAGGTATTATTATTCCCATGATGAAAAGATTGAGGGCCAGGGTAATTAAAGAATTGCTCAAAACTGCAGTACTCTTAGGTTCCTCTCATTATTCAATTAACAAACATCTTCTGAATGCCTGGTTTGTTCCACACCTGTGCTAGACTCAGGAGTGGTGACCAAGCAGTGAGGTGGTAAGGAAGTCAATGAACAGTAGTCACCAAGTTGTTAATGAATTATCTCATAAAAACCTCCCTACAAATATAGGTATTAGAAATACTTTATAGGTATCAGAGGAGTCACTGGGTGGTACCTGGGTTAGTAGCTTGGCTACTAACTGAAAAGTTAGTTGTTTGAATCTACCATACATGAGGCCTTGGAAGAACAGCCTGGTAATCTACTTCTGAAAGATCATAGCCATTGAAAACCTTAAGGAAAAATTCTAGTCTGAAACATAGGGACTGCCATGAGTCAGAATCCATTTGACAACAACTGTTTTTTTTTTTTAAGTAGATATTGGAAATTAGGAAACTGAGGCTGGAGAGGTTTAGACATTGATGCAAAATTACTGAGAAAGGGAGGCAGAGAAGGAATTTGACTCTAGTCTACCTGATTCTGGTGCCCATGTTCTTTCCACTTCATTAATCTGCCTTAGAGTTGTTAGGCCAAGATCATGGTTTGGTCTATCAATGGGCTCAGTTTGTTTGTTCTGTTCCATCCATGGTCACAGATTTTACCTGAGCATCCCACTTGGCAGAAAGGGATCCACGGTGAAGGGTGTGACTGAGAGTGTGGCCAGATCAGTGTGACGCACTTGCGGTACTGATGTACCAAGCCATTAAAAATGCGCACATATATGCATGATAAAATAAGAGATATAACTGCTTTAAATATACAACATGTGCTGTGGATAAATTTCAGTATCTACCCAAGTGAGACCTTACCAAGTAGATCCTTATTTGGCTTAGTTGCTGCGTTTCTGAGACTAACAGCTTGGGTCTTTGTCAAGCTGAGCTTTCAGCCATTTTTAAGCCAGCAATGTTGGTGACAAAAGAACACAAAGGGACTACCCAAACTGACTCAAAAGGAAATAGGAAATTTCAACAGACCCAACAGACCCATTACTAGTGAAGAGATTGAATCAGTGATCTAAAATCTCCTAGCCAAAAAAAAAAGCTCTGGATCACATGGTTTCATTAGAGAAGAGTGGACATCTATACTGTTTATACTCTTCCAAAAGACAGAAGGAAGGAATACTTCCTAATACATTCTATGAAGCAAACATAAAACCCTGATACCCAAACTAAACAAAGATACCACAGGACAAGAAAATTATAGGCCAATCTCTCTCTCTCTCTCTGTTTTTTTTAAATTGTGATTTGGGTGAAAGTTTACAGAGCAAATTCACTTTCCATAGAGCAGTTCACATACACTTTGTCTCATGACATTGACTACAATTTACCACAATGCAACAGCACAGCTCCCCTCTTGCTTCCTTCTGATAGTCACCTCTTCCCTTTGTCCATCCCTCCATGTACTCCTGCCCCCTGAGCTGTCTCCCTGTGCATAAACAGCCCTTCTTTCTCCTATGATTGTTCTCTCCAAGAAGTGTATCTTCCTCAGGTCTGTGTTCAACTCATATGCCTGTCTTTTGTTTGGCTGGAAGCCACAGGTGTGGGTTCAATTCTAGACCTGAAGGGCAGCCAAGGGCCATAGTCTCAGTTGTTCCACCAGGCTCTAGCAGACCAGCAAAACTTGTCCCCCTCCCTCTTTTTTTTTCTTTTTCCCCAAATGATTTTGAGTTTTGCTCCACACTGTTCTCCCTTTCTATCCAGGATCTCCTGCATATATCCCCTTCCGAGTGGTTGACAGTGATAGCCGGGCACCATCTAGTTCTTCTGGTCTCATAGTCATATAGGCTGTAGATCGCATGGTATACCAGTTGCTAGGACTAATTGTTTCCATGAATTTTTGGTTTTCTTCATTCTTCTTTTCCCTGGATAAGGAGAGACCCATCATTGCATCTAGATGGCTGCTTGCAAGCTTTTAAGATCCCAATCACTATTCATATAGGCCAATATATCTTATGAATTTGGATGCAAAAATCCTCAAAAAATACTAGCAAACAGAATCCAACAGTATATTAAGAGTCATACACCATGACCAAGTGGGCTTTATTCCAGGAATACAGAGATTGTTCAACATTAGAAAATCAATCAACACATTACACACATCAGTAGAACAAAGGAAAAGAACCACATGATCATTTCTATGGATGCAGAAAAAGCATTTGATAAAATCTAACACCTCTCTTGATGACAACCCTAAAGAAGATTGGAATAGAAAGGAAATTCCTTAATATGATTGAAGGCATATATGAAAAACCAATACCCAACATTATACTTAATGGAGAAAAACTGAGAGCTTTCCCTTTGAAATCAGGAACAATACAAGTGTGCCCACTTTCACTACTTCTATACAAGATTGTATTAGAAGTCCTAGCCAGAAGAACAAGATAAGAAAAAGAAATAAAATATATCAAAATTGGAAAAGAGGAAGTAAAATTAGTTCTATTTGTAGATGATATGGTCCTATATATAGAAAATCCCGGAGTCCACAAGAAAACTTCTAGAGCCAATACAGGAATTTAGCAAAGGTGGAGACCACATGGTCAACAAACACAAAAAATCAGTTGGGTTTATATATACTGTTGTTGTTGTTGTTATGTGCCGTCAAGTCGGACCTGACTCATAGCGACCCCTCCTTGGGTTTCCAAGGCAGTATCACTATGGTATACATACTAGCAATGAGAAATCTGAAAGGGAAGTTAGGGAAACAATTCCATTTACAATAGCATCTAAGAGAAGAAAATACCTAGGAATAAATCCAACCAGGGATGTGAAGGACTTATACAATGAAAACTACAAAACTCTGCTGAAAGAGATTAAAGAAGAGTTAAATAAATGGAAAGATATTCTATGTTCATATATTGGAAAACTTAATATTGTTAAGCTATCAGTATTACTCAAAGTGATCTTTGTTGTTGTTGTTGTTGTTATGTGCCGTCGAGTCAGCCCTGACTCATAGCGACCCCTCCTTGGGTTTCCGTGGCAGTATCACTACGGAAGTAGGATTGCCCAACCTTCCTTCCGAGGAGTGGCTGGTGGGTTTGAACCGCCAGCCTTCTGGTTAGCAGTCAAGTGCCTTAGCCACTATGCTACCAGATCTCTAGATTCAATATATTCCCAGTCAATATTTCAAGAGCCTTCTTTACAGAAATAGAAAACCCAAGAGGCCTCAAATAGCTAAAATAATGTTGAAAGAGAATAACAAAGTAGGAAGACTCACACTTCCTGATCTTAAAACATAGTATATAGCTACAGTAATCAAAAAACTTGGTACTGGTAGAACAATAGACACACAGACCAATGGAATGGAATGGAGAGTCCAGAAATAAACCTACACATCTATGGTCAACTAATGTTTTAGCATCAAAGGGTGCTAAATCCCTTTGTTGGGGAAAGAAAACTCTGTTCAATAAGTAGTACAGGGAAAATGAATTTCCACATGCAGAAAATGAAACAAGATTCATGCCTCACACCATACACAAAAACAAATTTAAAATGGATAAGGATGTAAATGTGCAAACTGCTTTTGTGCCATCGACTTGGCCCCAACCCATAGCAACCCTATGTACAACAGAACAAAATACAACCCAGTCCTGTGACAGCCTCACAATCCTTTCTATACCTGACGCCATCATTGCAACCACTGTTTCAGTCCATTTTATTGAGGACCTTCCCCCTTTTCACTCACCCTCCACTTCACCATCAAAGATAAAATGTCTATTCAAATCCTTTGCTCATTTATATCTATCTATCTATATATATATCTTTTTGTTGTTACATTGCTGAAGTTTTATATTTGTGTGCTGCCAAAGGGGCAGGGAGGCGTCATCTTCTGACCTCCTCTAATCCCACAAGAGGAAGATAGACTCATCATCTGTAGCCCAAGGCCTGCTCCTGCGAGGGCAGACATGCTGCTTCTCTCCAGCCCTGTCACCAACCCTGACACCAACCGTTCCTCCTGCAGCACCCACCACCTCTCTGGTGGGTTTGATAATTCACTGCAGTGGCCACACAGAACTCACAGATTATAGGGTTTATTAGGGAAGCAACAGGCTACAATTCAGTTCAAGTTCAGGAACACACTTAGTCTCTCTTGGCCTCCCGTCTCTCAGCTGGCAGTCTCTCTTAGTCTCTCTCCCAGCAGTGTGTGTCTCTTGGTGTCTCTCTTTCTCTCAGCAGTGCATGTGACTCGTGTCTCTCTCTCAGCAATGTGTATCTCTTGCATCTCCCAGCAGCAGTGAGAGATTCTTTCTGGCTCCAGGAGGGCTCCTTTTGAGCCTGGCAGAGTGGCCAAACTAACCGATCCCATCATCAGAATTCTATACACCTGAGAGAGTGAACTTCCCAGAAAATGACTTTGTGCTGCTCCCAGCAGAAATTCCCCAGGTGGATAACTTTTAACAATCAGGAGCTACTCACTTGCTCACGGCAAATTCCACTGCAGAGTTTAGAAAGACTTATGGCTAGAAAAGCCACACTATGTAATTTACTACACCGCATGTGTGATATACATACAGTGGAATACTATTCATCCAGTAAGAGAAATGAAATCTTGGTTCATGCTACTGTATGGTTGGATCTTGAAGATATTATGCTGACTGAAATTAAGCCAATCATAAAAGGGCAAATATTGTCTGACCTTGGTTATTTAAAAAGATAAGAAAAGGCAAATATTTAGAGAACAAAATTTGTTTATGGTTTCCAGGGGCAGGAAGGAGTGAGAAAAGGAGGATTAACGGTGATGGAAAAAGCACATTGATTAAAGATAGGGTTGCATAGCCAATTATTGTAATTGCTGTCAATAAATTGTATAGCTGTAAAAAGTTGAATTGGCAAAAGTTGTGTGATCGATATATTTACAACAATGAAAAGAAAAAGTAGCTGCTGTACTACCTGTACTATCTCCTAATTTGTTAAGTAGTGCCTGGGGTCTTAAAGGCATGCAAGCAGCCAACCAAGGCACAAAAATTTGTCTCTACTTACCTGGAGCAACAGAGGAAGAAGGAGAGTCAGGAGTAGCAGGAAGATATGGAATCTGTAGCTAATTGCCTCTGTGAACAACTATCTCCTTTTGCTATGAGACCAGAAGAACTGGATGGTGTCTAAACAATTTTAATCAAAGTTTCCACAGAAGAATCCTGATCAGAAGGGGGAGAAAGGAGAACAGAATTCAAAATTCTCATGGACTCTAGACTTTCTGGAGCCATGGATGGTAGATGACCCTGTGAAACTATAACTCTGAGATAATCTTTAAAACCTAAACCAAATAAATCCCCTGAAATCTTCTTAAAACTGAAAAACAGTTTAGCTTAAACAGTAAAAACAGTGTGCCTTGAGCATCTTTTAACAACTGTATGTATGGGATCAAAAAGACAACAGCAACTCAACGATTAGATAGGACCTTTAGGGGGCAGTGACTTTATGTTAATGGGGGGGGGAATAACTCAGAAAAGGAGGGCAAGAATGGTTGTGCAGCTTGAAAAATGTAATCAATGTCAGTAAATTGTCCATGGAAAAAGTGTTGATTTGGTGTATGTTTGGCTGTGTATATTCTCAACAACAACAAAATAAATACAATTTAGACTACCTAGATCTTTTCCCTCTCTGTGTAAATGAAATGTGAACCCACATATGTGGACGTGTCTACGCTTTCACTGTCCCCATGTCAGCTGAGAGAGTTTGGGTCTCTCAGTGAGAAGAAATAATGCTTCAGAATATTTATGATGACTTGAATATAAATACTCATTTTTTAATTTTAGAATAGCTAGAAAGCTTTGTTGGCATCATTTTGTTAAACCCCTTTATTTTAAAGTTTTAGAGAAAATGAGGGGCAGAGTGTTTAAGTTATTTGTTCTGTCAAACAGATGATTAGGACTAATGCCAGGACTGGAATTGAGGTCTCTCATTTTTTGGATTTTTTTTTATTATACCATGCTGTTTCTTGGAGTAGCATCAAGAAAGACTTTGATCTCGGCATGAGATTGTAAATACTGCTGACTATCTTTGCATTAAATAAACTTTAATGTCCATTCCAGGCTACCATTATGTATTCTGTCGGAATTTGCCTGCGATAATGAAGGACATCCAGAGTGTTGGCATCGGAATTAGTTGCCACTTACCTCATGGTTTTAAAATTCATGAGATGATATCTGTAGTGGTCTATGAAATATAGTAGAGTTTTCAGAATTGACTGAAGGAATGGTTATTTGATAATCTCCCAAAATCCATTATATGCATTTATTCCATATCATGTAAGTAGATCGTGAAGAATTATGTAGAGAACATAATTCCTTGTAGTTCATAGCGAAAACAGGGCCTAGCAGAAATACCAGGGAATTATATACAAAAGAACTAACATTTTAAATGTTGACACCTTTGAACCAATGGAACATGACACCTCTGCTTGGTGACTTTGATTTCGCTTTCCTTTTTCAGGTGAAAAAGGAGACTCTGGTGACATAGGACCCCCTGGTCCTAGTGGAGAACCAGGTATGGCATAAAGGGTGCAGGATTAAAAATGTGTATTAATAATTATAATTTTGAAAAAGTGTAAATCATTAAGTAAAATTATAATAGGTTAGGAAACAAGAAGTACTTACAATGAAATATACTCCTCTTACTAACATATAGTCCTGTAGCATATTTTAATATTTAATTTTCTTGTGCCTGAATGGGAGCTCTGGTAGCATAGTGGCTAAGGCACTTGACTGCTAACCAGAAGGCTGGCGGTTCAAACCCACCAGCCACTCCTCGGAAGGAAGGTTGGGCAATCCTACTTCCGTAGTGATACTGCCTCGGAAACCCAAGGAGGGGTCGCTATGAGTCAGGGCTGACTCGACGGCACATAACAACAACAACAACATGCCTGAATATATATATTTTTAATTTTATTTTGTTACTGTTGTTGAGAGTGGTGCACACCAAACCATACACCAATTCAATAGATTCTGCATATACCATTTAGTGACATTGATTACATTCTTTGAATTGTGTAACCATTCTCACCCTTCTTTTCTAAACTGTGTCCACCATTAACATAAATTCACTGCTCCCTAAAGTTCCTATCCAATCTTTCAAGTTGCTGCTGTCAATCTGATCCCATATAAATAGCTCTTAAAATAGCAGAAGGCTCATGTTTGAATATTTTGATTCCTTCTTAAAATTATATAGTCTGCTTAACCACTATATATTATCTGTACTTATTATTAGCCTCAGATATACCTACCCTAAAGCATATTTTTCTCAGCTCCTAAGTACATCTCTGGATACTACAGTATTTCCTCCTATGCTGGTACCACCCAACTTCTCAGCAAAATACATTCTATTTTTCTTTCTTTTTTTGGTTATTTCTCATTTTGCACATCCTTGCAATTGGACTTTCCTTATCACCCTCCCATTGAAGCTGCTTTCCCTCCACGTTCACCAAGGACCTCTTAATTCATCTCAAATGACTTGGCTTGGGTTTGCTTCTCTTCCTCAGGTTCACTACAGCAGATTCCTTGTTGAACTTCCCCTTCCTGATGTTGATGGGGTGCTGGTGGAGCTCCTCATTTCTCTCTGCCTGCTCTTTCTGTCTGTTACTTTCTCTTCTCTTCTTTTCAAAGTTCTGTCAGCAGCATTCTTTTCTTTCTCCACACACATGGCAACCATCTCCTCCTTTCTCCTGGCTTCAGCCGTCACTTCCCCATGGCAGGTACCCAGATGGCCTTTGCTAGTGCACTTCTTCTCGTGAGGCATCTGCTTGCAGCTCCACTTGTCTGATGGCCATTTCTGTCAGGAGGCCCTACTAGTCCTTATCTTTCTCCCAGGACCCTTAGATCCACTATGTTCCATATTGTACTTTCCAGATTATAATGTTTTCATATTAGTACTCTCATCCTCCCATGCACAAAATTGAGGTGTTCCCTTGATCTTCTCCTTTTCCTTCTCGTCTTATTGTCAGGCAAGTTATATTGCTATCCCTAACAAACTACCTCTCAAATCTTCCCTTTGTTTCCCTATTCTACCACTTCTATCTTGATTCAGACTCTCATTTTCTCAGGTGAATACTGAAATGATACCCTGATTGGTATTTTATCCAGTCTTCTTTCCCCATTAATCTCTTCTCTAACACTATTATTTGTCAATATTGATTGAGACTTACTAGGTACCAGGTATTTTTCTCAATTCTTATTGTACAATAGATTCACTTGGTGAAGGTGCTTTAGAAATGCTTTTGCCTAGACCAATTAAATTAGTATACCTAGGGATGGGCCTGAGCATGGACATTTTTTTTTTTTTTTTCAACCTTCTAAAGTGATTCTAATTGCAGCCAGAATTGAGGACCATGAGTCTAACCAAACCAAACCAAACTCACTGCCATTGAGTTGATTTTAACTCATAGCCACCCCTCCTTGGGTTTCTGAGGTGGTATCTATACAGTAGTAGATTGCCCAATCTTCCTTCTGTGGAGTGGCTGGTGGGTTCGAACCTCCAGCCTTCTGGTTAGCAGTCAAATGCCATAGGCACTATGCCACCATAGCGCTCATGAGTCTAAGTACCTTGCATGTTTTAACTTAGTTATCTTCACAACTGTATGAGAGAAGTATTATTGTCATCCCATTTTACAGATAAGAGAACAGAGTCACAGAGAAGTTCAGTAATTTGGCCAAGGTGAGTGGTAGAGCCAGGTTTTGAATCCAGGCAGTCTGTCTCTGCAATGGTTAAGCACTTGGCTGCCAACAAAAAGGTTGGTTCTTCAAACTCCCAGTGACTCTATGGGAGAAAGATCTGATGATCTGCTCTTGTAAAAATGAACCACTGCCATAGAGTTGATTCTGACTCATACCCCCATAGGGTTTCCAAGGCTATAAATCTTTACAAAGTAGATTGTCTCATCTTCCTTCTGTGGAGTGGCTGGCTGGTAGGTTTGAACTGCTGACCTTCTGGTTAGCATCCAAATACCTTACTTACTGGCCCACCAGAGTGCCTTTCCTGTAAAGATTACAGCCTACAGTACTCTACAGAGCAATTCTGCTGTGTCACGTGGGGTTGCTATGAGTAGAAGTAGGCTCAACAGCACCTAACAACAACAACAACAACAATCTGGCTCCATAGCCCATATCCTTAAACATTATACTTTACCTTATTGTAGTGAGATTGTTCTCTAGTATAGCTCTGATTTTATGTCACTCACCTTCTTGAAAACTCAGTATTTTCCTTCTGTTGAAGAATAAGGCCCAAACTCCTCAGCCTGCTTTAAAAACTCTGCTGGCTGGGATCTGTTCTGTTTTTCCATCCCTGTCTCCCCACAGATCCTATACTTATGCCTGGAAAGAACTACTAGCCATTCCTGAATGTACCCTAGGCTTCCTCTCCCCTCAGTCTTTGCTCAAGCCATTCTCTTGCAAGGAACACCTCTTAGTCCCAACATTGCCTAGTCATAGCCTCACCTAACATTTAAAAACTAATGAAATGTTACACTTCCATGAGGTCTTCCAGTACTTACTGTATGTACATATATGCTGTGTTCCCATACTACTTCGACTCTCCTGCTCTGTTGATTCTTACCATATTTTATTTTACACTTTTGTCTTGTGAAGGGAGCTCTGGTGGTGTAGTGGTTAAAGCATTCAGCTGCTAACCAAAAGCTCAGTGGTTCAAACCTACCAGCAGCTCCGTGGGAGAAAGATGAGGCAGTCTGCTTCTGTAAAGATTTACAGACTTGGAAACCCTATGGGGCAGTTCAACTTGATGACTGTGGTTTTGGTTTGGTTTTTGGGTTGTTTCATGAACCTTGTGATGACGAATGTAGTGAGGGGAGGATCTGCCTGTTACTCACCTTTGAATCTCTAGTACCTGGCACTAAGGGGACACTACTACATATTTAGGGAGCTCTGGTAGCATAGTGTCTAAGGCACTTAACTGCTAACCAGAAGGCTGGCAGTTCAAACCCACCAGTCACTCCTCAGAAAGAAGATGGGACAATCTACTTCCATAGTGATACTGCCTCAGAAACCCAAGGAGGGGTCGCTACGAGTCGGGGCTGACTCGACAGCACATAACAACAACAACAACTACATATCTATTTAATTAAACTGAGTAAAAATGACCATTTTCTTATTGATGAAGGATTTTGTTTAAAGAAAAGGTTTAAATCAAAATAATGTTAGTGAGATCTGATTTTTTCCACAGGAACATGGATGATTCCATGAGTTCAGTTTGTTGTAGGAGACAATGTGGATGTAACTGGCTGAGGAGTTTAAATGTTCTTCACTCTAGATTAGGCTCTGAGATGCACCTGTGTGTGTGTGTGTGTGTGTGTGTATAAATATACCCGCAGATAGCGTCCACACTACATCCTTTGTCATGCATATATGTAGTTGAGATGATTTATGTTTATACTGCACTCTGTAATTCATTATGGTTGTGTTGTGCTTTGGGAAAGGCAGCATGGCAAGGGAAAGACTAGTTTTTTGAACTCAAGTTCCATTTTGAACACCCATGAATACTGTGCCATGTTCATGAATATTTCTCTGATTTTCAGATTCCTTATCTGAAAATGAGGCCTAGTCACAAGGTTTCTGGAGAGAGAACAAATGGGATAGTGGATGTGCAAACTTTGTAAATTATACAGTGATAGTCAAATGTGACTTTTAAAAAAATTCTTCAACTAGACCATGAGGTCTTCATGGGTGGAAGGTGTGTTTTATTTATCTCTTTATCTCTGGCTTATAGCACATACCTGCCATAATGAGTAAGGCTGGATTTACTCAGATGTTTCAGCTCTTTCCCAGTCCTATTTTGAGAGCCTTTTAACCTAAACAGACTATTCCTAAAGGTGCGCTGTAATGTACCAAACAGTGTTTCTTTGCTATTCAGAAGGTTTTCCCTGGCCAATTCTTTGAGAAGTGGATGGCCTCTTCCTTCTTCCTAGTCTGTCTCAGTCTATAAGCTGGGCTGTTACCTGTGCACCAGGTGCATTTTGCTGGGTTTTAAACACCAGAGGCTCAGCCTCAAAACTCACGTCTACATGTCACCACAGTAGGACAAACCGACAGACAAGTTTGTCTTGCTGTTGGAGACCTCTCATATCACCCCCACCTGAGTCCCTGTGGCTGACTGTTCCTCTGTCTGGCTACCTGTCTTTTAATCCCCTTTCTCCTGCTCTTCTGGCCTGCTGCTTTGGACGTCCCTGAGTTGTCTCTCCTCACCTGTATCCCTGGGGCTTACTGCTCTTCTGTCCGGGTTCCTGGCTTTTATTCCCTTTCTCTTGCTTTCCCTTCCACTGCTTTGGGTGGGCCTGAGTTTCCTCTCCTCAACTAATCCCTTTGGCTGATTGCTCTTCTCTCTGGCTTCCTGGCTTTTAATCCCCTTTCTCCTGCTCTTCCCGCCTGCGGCTTTGGGCATCCCTGAGTTGTCTCTCCTCACCTGTATCCCTGGTTCTGACTGCTCTTCTCTCTGGGTTCCTGGCTTTTAGAGATGGGATCAAAGTTCTAAAAGACTGGAAGGATGGACTGAAAATTAGCATACTGAAATGTATCAGGGGAAAAAGAAAAGCTCTGTGTTCAGGCTCAAAACAGTCAAAGGAGAGGATGGGGTGAACTGGATGAGCAGTGGTTCTAGTTCCTGTGAAAAAGTCAGAAACCAAGGCAGTGCCTCCATGGAATCCCAAAAATGCTGTTAAGGCTCAGTGATAGTTTGAGACAGCTCTTGACAAAGTGGAGCTTTTCATGGAAGGGAGATGGGTGTCATCCCTAAAGGGCCAGGATACTCCAGATAATCTAAGGAATGGTTGGAAAAAGTAGGATTATTTAATTGAATTTAATTCAGTTTATCAGTCAGTCAGTAAGAATTTGTTGAGTGGCTCCTAAATTCTGTGCATTATGCTGGGTGCTGAGGAATTAGAGGAATCAAGTTTCTTCTAGAGGCTTCTAATCTAGTGAGGAAGACACAGATAGGCTTTGGAGCTAGATTCTGTTAGATTGCTTGGGTTCAAATCTTGGCTCCTTCACTCAATTGACCCTATGGTGATGGTCAAATTGATAAACATCTATGAGTCTTAATTTCCTCATACATAAAACAGGATGACAGTAGTAATTCAATCATAGATTTGCATGAAAATTAAATGAGTTAATATATGTAAAGCATTTAGAATGACACCCAGCTATGTAGGAATGCTAAAGAAATATTATTTCATTGGAGGAAGTATTTTTTTCACTTGTGCTCTGCATCCTATCACTTGCTGTCTCTTCAGGAAACTTTCATTATTCCCTACTATATATGAGGATAAGGAGCTGTGGTAGTACAGCGCCTAAGGTATTTGACTGCTAACCAGAAGGTTGGTGGTTCAAACCCACCAGACACTCAGTGGAAGGAAGATGGGCAATGTACTTCCATAAAGATTTACATCCTCAGAAACTCAATGGGGGTCTCTGTGAGCCAGAATCAACTTGATGGCAGTGGGTTTGGTTTGGTTTGGTTTATATATGAGACTAGATATCATCTTTATCTTTCACATGTTCCTTTCTATAAGCTCCTCCCCATCATCACTTAGATATACTCGTTTTTCCTATCTTAAAACAAAAGAAACATAATAATTTGTAAAAGCTCTACAGAAACCTTTCCTTGACTCTTGGCTCTCTCACTCTTGCTCCTCTACGCTAGGTCCATATTTCATCAGTGTGGTGTTTACTCAGTGTCTCTATTTCCTCCTCTCCCACTGGCTTCCGCCCCACCATTCCACTGAAATAGCTTTTGCTAAGAAGTTTCAATGACCTCTATGTGGTTAAATCAAAGGATAATAAAAACCAAAAACCAAACTCACTGCCTTCAAGTCGGATCCGACTCCTAACAACTCCTCCTTGGGTTTCTGAGGTGGTATCACTACGGAAGTAGATTGCACAATTTTCCTTCTGAGCAGTGGCTGGTGGGTTTGAACTGCCAGCTTTCTGGTTAGCAGTCAAATGCCTCTTAAGTTATTTTCTTATTTGACCTTCAGCAGCACTTAACACTGAGGACCATACACATCCTCCTTTCCTTCTTGAGATTCTCTCCCTCCTTGGGAGCTCTGGTGGCATAGTACTTAAGGCATTTGACTGCTAACTAGAGGGCTGATGGTTCAAACACACCAGCTGATCCTCGGAAGGAAGATTGGGCAATCTACTTGCGTAGTGATACCACCTCGGAAATCCAAGGAGGAGTCGCTATGAGTTGAAATTGACTTGATAGCAGTGAGTTTGATTTTGGTTTTAGATTCCATGACACCACATATCCTCCATCCTCTTTGGTCATTCCTCCTTGGTTTCATTTCCTGCCTGGCTCCTTCTTCATGTATTGATATTTCTCAAAGTGCTGCTCTAAACTCCCTCCCTATGTCACCTCATTTGCTCCCACATACAGGCCAATAATTCCCAAATATATACATCTAGCTCAGACTTCTAATCAGAGCTCCATTTCATTAAGTCAAATTCCCCACATGGATGTCTTGTAGTTGCTTTTACCTCAGCATATTCCTTTTCCCCAAGCCAGTATAAAAAATGGTACTCCATCCATTGAGTTACTCAAATGAAATACCTGGGTGTCTCCTTCAACTTCTCTTTTCAGTTCACCTCAATATTCAAACAATAACTGCAACATGTTGGTTCAGCTGCCAACATTTTCCTAAAAACTTTTAACTTTTCTCCATCTCCACTGCTACCCTAATCCAACCCATCATAACTATGTCTCTCAGTTACTCTGACAATCCCTCAGCTGGTATCACTGCTTCCTCTCTTGTCCCTGCATCTCCATTTCATTCTTCGCACTGTAACCAGAATAATATTTTAAAAACATACATCTGACTGCGTTGCTTCTCTGTTAAAACCTTTCATGACTTCTTGCCCTTAGGATAAAGTCTAAAATCATTATCATGGCCTCAAAGATCTGCATGAAATGTTTGTTGAATAAACTGTATATTTTTTGGGAAGAAGGTACTGACTTCTTTCTGAAGCCCCTTCCTTTGCTTACTCTTTATAATACATGGATCTGGTTTCCGCAGGCATACCGTGTGAGTGCAGCCAGCTGAGGAAGGCCATTGGGGAGATGGATAACCAGGTCACTCAATTGACAACTGAGTTAAAATTTATAAAAAATGGTACGTTGTTCTCAGTGCTTTTCCCTTTTCCCATACAGTCCACCTTCCCTGCACCCCTAAGGCCCCAAAGGTAGAATGGCTCCTAAGTAATATTTCCATATTATCGATCCTCTCTGCTGTCTATGTCTATTTTTTTGTATGTGGTGTGCATTAAGTTTGTTTATAGAAATGCAAGTGCTCACTTTTCAGCACTGCCCTCCCCCGCAGCTGTCGCTGGTGTGCGAGAGACAGATAATAAGATCTATCTGCTGGTGAAGGAGGAGAAAAGGTATGTGGATGCCCAGCTGTCCTGCCAAGGACGAGGAGGGATGCTGAGCATGCCCAAAGACGAGACCTCCAACGGCCTGATTGCCTCTTACATCACTCAAGCAGGCCTCACTCGAGTTTTCATTGGGATCAATGACCTGGAAAAAGAGGGCACTTTTGTTTATTCAGACCGATCCCCCATGCAGACCTTCAGCAAGTGGCGAAATGGCGAGCCCAACAATGCCTACGATGAGGAGGACTGTGTGGAAATGGTGGCCTCTGGGGGCTGGAATGACGTGGCTTGCCATATCACCATGTATTTCATATGTGAATTTGACAAGGAAAATGTGTGAGCAGGTGCCAGCACTGAGTGGAAACAAGCCTGTTTGAGTCATTGCTTTTTATAGCATTATTAACAGTGCTGTCTCCAAGAAAGTGATGGCAGCCAATGAGCTGTACATCTGTAAATAGGAGAGTTATTTCTAATAGCATTATTTCCCTTTCAGAAGTGAAGATGTTCATTAATTAAAGGGCCATTTTTCTGAACCTTAGAGAATGGTGTGTGCTGAAAAGGCAAAAAGGATTGCTGGGGTGCTATTTCTGAAGAAGTAGCTTTATTACTTGTATTGTAGTCAAAATGTTCATTATGTACTATTACTCAGAATTGCTCTTCCATAATGCTCTTGCCTATGTCCCAACTATAAAATAAAATCTTTAAATATTACAATAATTAAGTACTAAGAATGGTAGTAGGTCGTAAATTACTATCTCCCTTTCAATTTCTATGTGGAAAACAACCCATTTAATTTTGACTAAGTTTCTGTAATTTATATTAAGATATAGGTTCCTTTACATGGTTATCCAAGTAGAAATAATTTTGCTTTCTTTCAAAACCCAGATTTGAGGAAAAAGAAAAAGATTTTCCAAACTTTACTACTGAATGTGCGCTGTCATTTCGTACTCTTACTTTCTTCAGTAACTGTATAAGTTATCTATTGCTACATAACAAATTACCCCAAGATTTAATAAAAAATAAGAATGTTTGTTATCCCTGTTTCTGTGGGTCAGGAATTTGAGTATGGTTTAGCTGGAACTTCTACTGTAATATCTTTCACAAGCAACAATCAAGGTGAAAAGGATGTGCTTCTAAGCTCACTCATGTGGTTGTTGGCAGGATTTAGTTCCTCATGGCTTCCTGGACTGAGGGCCTCAGTTTTTTGCTGGCACTTGGCCAAAGGCTGTGCTTTCAGGTCCTTGTCATATGGACTTCTCCATTGGGCAGCTCACAACATGGCAGCTGGCTTCATCAGAGCAAAAAGGCCAAGAGCCAGAGAGTGATTGCTAGCAAGACAGAAGTAACAGTCTTTTATAAGCTAATCTGAGAAGCGACATCCCATGACCGTTTTTGTATTCCATTCATTAGATGTAAGTCACTAGTTCTAGCACACACAAAAGGGGAGGGCATTACACAAGGGTGTGAATACCAGGAGATAGGGATCATTGGGAACAATTTCGGAAGTTGCCTACCACAGAATCCATGATTCTTTTTATTTTTTATATCGGAATCCCTAGTAAAAATAAAATAAACATCTTCATTTTTCAAAGAAGAAATCACACATTCATGCACATAGAAAGGAAAAACAATTGGAGAGGTGTAGACAAGGGATGAAAAGAAAGGAGTTTTTGGAATCTCATGTTTCTGTGTGTCTGGTGAGTGAGACACTGACTGCCATTTGTCCTAGAATATCTATTTAAGGATTTTTTTTTTTTTTTTTTTTAATAGCAAACAGCCTTGAAAGGCAGAAATGGCGTTTGTCTCCAGAGTAAAGGACAGTTTTGCTTCCAACCTTGGAAAATATTGTGTCTCCTTCTGAGGCAATAGGCAGGCATGCTTACTGCCTAGCATAATAAAAATAATACTTCCCTTTGGAGGAAAGGGCAAGCATGCTTACTGCCTGTTATCAAAGATTTGGAATGTCTAAGCTCAATGGTCTTCTCTTGTAACCAACCTACTGCGTGTACAGGTTTCATCTGATCCTGTTTGTGAAGCCTTGTAGGAATCGGGGCTCAAGGAGCCAGTGCAAAAGTGCTGATATTCTGACTACTGCTATTACTGTGAGTAATAAAGTTGTTTTCTCTAACCTAGGACTCTGTGTTTTCTGTCAGCATTTATGAAACTGTGATAGGCTGACTTGTTAGCTTGTAAGTAGGGAAAAATCTCAGACCCATCATGGTTTTTGATAGCAGTTTCTTGAAATTCCCATGGATTTAATTGTCCAGTTAGGTGCAGAAGACAAAAGAATGGGCCCTGTTAGATGAAGGTATGATGGAGGACAGGGGAGAGGGGTTGATGTGAGGGACACACCCTGGATGCAACACCAAAAGGCAGGACCAACTTCTTCCAATTCCCTGTTTCATTAAGAGAGTGGCCTGTAAGAGCTGGAAGGAGAACAAACGCTCTTTAGTCCAGAGTGGTTTGTCTTCTTTTATATTTCTTTCTCCTCCAAGGATCAGAGTTAATTATTAATGGATGAACTTTATTCATTATGCTGAATGACTTCTCCCTGCTATGTATCCCATCATTTAGGAAAGAAAATCTGTCCTTAATTAAGCATTTGTGGTGCTAAGCCTGCTCTGCTGAGGCTGAGGAGCCAAAAAGCTTCCTAACCCTGACATGTCTCACATGTTCACAAACAAGGGTATCACCTTTCTGTCCATGTGATGCCACCTGCTTCTTCTAATTGGTGACACCCATTGCCCATGAAGCCATGGAAGGGCCCTTCCTGTTTTTGCTGCCAGCATGCCTACAAAAGCCACCAATCCTGAAGGTACAGCTAAGCTGTATGGTCCCTGCAAAACCAACATGTGTTCCCCTCTTCCATAGCCAATTTTCCCTGTTATCGCATCACACCTCTTCCTCTAAGAGTCTTTCATGGAAATAGGTCCTTTGGGGTTGCCTATGCAACTTTTTTCAAAGGTCTCACAGAGGAAACTGTGGGTTGGGCTGGGGAGAGCACAGACTATGGTGTCCGTTCTCTCCATTCTCCATCCCTGCTCCAACACCAATTAAATCCTCTAATAAATCAACTCAATCAAATGGCCACTTGCTTCACCAGCTTATAAATGGTGTGGACATGTCCCAGGCTGGGATGATGCCTTTTACTAAAAGCATGATCTCAGCTAAGTTATTTAAGCTTCTTAAGCCTCAGTTTCTTCATTTGTGAAATGAATGATAGTAACATCTGTCTCATTAGGACCTTGTGAGGATTAAAGGAGACAACCCATATTGAAGATATAGCACAAGTCAGTGCTTATACATGGTAAGTCCTCAATAAGAGGTGGCAATAATAACAAATACAGAATATGGTTTTACTATCAAAGTTGTTCACCATCACATATGATGTTTTCCAGATTTTCTCTATAATGAAATAAACATTATCCATTCTTTTGAGTACATGAAAACTGAGCAATCATCTTTAGCCATCTTCTTTTTCTTCATCTCTTATATCTGAATATACCAGGATAAACATTTCAGAAAAATTCAGTGTCAACTGCTTAATTACCATAATTGTAAAAGAAGTGGGAATGTTGGCTGCAAAAATCAGACAAATTAGAAAGCTTCTGGGAGAAGGGAGAATTCTCTGGGTTCTGGAGTAGGTTTAGGGAATTAAAAGGGTCAAAAGCAGAAACTTTCAGATTCCTGCTGGAGCTGCCACTTTTCACCTCATGGAGGCACAGAAGGTGTTAGAGGAAGGAGGAACCACGGGCGGCAAGACATGCCTTTTCCTGCAGCACAGGATTCCCTACCCAAGCAAGACCCATTGCTTTGATTGTCATGTTAGCTGGCCCCAGTGGTCTACCTCTGACCAGATAGATGCTTCTTTCACTTATGGTCAGGGGCAGATCCAGGTTGCATGGGAGGCTGGAGCTTATACAATTTTGGGGCTCTACTTAAGACAACTCATCGGAATCAATTTGACCACATCAGGTTTGGTTATTTAAGTAGAAGAATACACCATGGTGTTTCCAGGAAGATAGAGGGCCTTGGAAAAGGCCTGGGTAAGTAAGGGGTCCTAATCTTGAACTTCAACAGCATGATGATAAGTCCATCTCTGCATGCAATTGCTTTATCCACCCTGGAACTATATAGTTTTATGGTGAAATGTACTTAAAACCTAAGTAGGACAGAATAGTGTCATGGAAGAAGCACTGGATCAGAAGTGTGCAGACTGCCTTCTAATTGGTTCTTCTCCAAGTGTAATATGCATGCAATTCTGGGTAAGTCCCTTTACCTCTCTGGGGTTTGGTTTTCTCACTTAGAGGAGCTTGGAGGAAAACATTTCTGTGATTTGACCAGCTCATCAAAGGACCTGGACATGTCCGAGGCTGGGATGATGCCTTTTACTAATAGCGTGATCTTGGCTAAGTTATTTAAACTTTTTAAACCTCAGTTTCCTCATAATGATAACAATACATGACTCAGTGGGGCTTTGTGAAGATTAAATAGACAATGCATGTTGAGCACTTAGAGGCGAGTGAAATTAGAGGTAAGATCAGCTGTCACAACAATCCATTCCTTGTAGCTTCCTGTGTGAAACTTCATTTAGAGGAATTTGTGTTACTGTTAAACACAGTGAGGCACACATAACTTTTGATTGCATCTGGGTAATATGCCTTTATATAAATATGAGGTTTTTAAACAAATCTGATAGAACATAAACAACTGGACATGTAGTCAGGACCATTGCCCTTAATTTACTCAGATTTCAGGAAGAGATCTATGGTACACATGGAGAAATCTGATTTCCAAAGTAAGAGAGAAATGGTTTGGTTGAGGAGAGACCTGGAATTTATTAGGTGCTGCATTGAAGCATGACCAAAAAGCTGGTATA
>NW_006922408.1:399707-431899 GCF_000298275.1 Orycteropus afer afer
TTTTTTTCCAGAGCCCTACATGAAGCGTGGGCTGAGATGGATGAGCACTGAGACACAGCCTGGGGCTGCCTAGCAGGTGTCTGAGGATCTGTATTTCCATACTGCCATCCAGTGGGAGGAACGAGAAGCAGTATCTGCAACACTAATATGCATGGAGGTTTGCTGATGCTAAAGCGGGTTAAGCAACCCAAGTACATCAATGTCCGCATTCAACAGGAATTCTTTTTTGTGTGTGGGGAGTGTGTGTGTGTGTGTGTGAGAGAGAGAGAGAGACAGAGAGACACAGAGACACAGAGACACACAGAGAGAGAGAGAGATAAGGAAGGGAGATCAGCTAGAGGCAGAGAGAATGAGATGCAGAAAGAACAAAGAGCAACAAGGAGACAGGAGAGGAGGGATTTTGGCTCCTAGACTGAGGCAGAGGAGGGGGAAGGAAATTTCTCATATTGTCGTAAGCTTAAGAATCTGCCCCAGCCATGCATTGTGTGACTCCTTCTCCTCAAGTAACTAGCCTGAGTATTTTCACATAGTGGCAGCAGCCATCTAGAGCTGACAAACAAAAAACCAGCCAGGAAGAGAATGGGCCGTTCTGACTGTTGATGGCAAAGAGAAGCTTTAGGAAGGGGCATGGCTTATTCATCTGTGTCCCCAAATCAGCGCCCCTGTAGCACCTTGCAGAGAAGCTCAATAAAGGCTGAAATGCAAGGAAAACTGGAACGAGGGTGTTTCTTGCCAGACAGGCTCAATATCCTGATTAGGTATCATGTGGCTCCTGTTTGTTCTTATTCAATCATTCATCTGGACATTGCTGTCTAATTCAGGCTCAAAGTCTTTCTCTTATGATCTGCCCATATGTCAGATGATACTTTTCGATGACTGGTTTGGGAAATGTGCCTATTTTACTTCCTGTGTGCTCAGCAAAGGGGAGCATGGCTTGTAAGGCCAGGGGCAAGTGGTCAAGGCTGGGCCACCCATCAGGCGTAACCTAATTCAACTTGCAGATCTGAATCAAAGGTACGAGATGTTTCTTAGCTGTAAGCAAGAAAATTCTAGTCTAGCTAATTTAAGCAGCTATGGAAAGGCTTTTGGGAGTTCACAGAAATTTTAGAGAGACTGGAAAACTGTCTCAAATGCCATGTGGGTGGGAACAAAACCTATACACCATGGTGCACAATAGTCCTGGCAAGGAGGCCTCTGATGCTGGGTCCTGTGGACATTGTCACTAGGCGGGCTGCCACTACTGCTGGGGAAGCTGGCTGCATCTGCTATTTTTGCTCATGACTAGCTTCCCATCCAGAGTCTGGGGAATGTGCCTGTGTGGTTACGAGATTTTCAGGGCCACTTCATGTATGTGTCTGCATAGGTTGTGCACTACACAAATCCAGGTGCACCATTTGTATAACTACAAGCTGCACAGCCATACATGGTAGCTTTATATGCATCAATGCGTTAGATACAAAGAGGCTTCAGGAAAGCAAGCACTGTGCAGTTCCTGTGGTGGGAGGAAACCCCTGCTTCTCAAGCGTGGGCTATCCCAAACATAATGTATCACATTTTGCTGTGTAACACACCACCCTGAAACTTAGTGACTTTAAATGGCAATCTTTTATTTAGCTCAGGATTCCATAGGTCAGCAATTTGGGCTGACATTTTCTGGGTGGTTCTGGTCTGGGCTGGGTTCACTGATATGTCCCTGGTCAGCTGCTGCAGCGTCTGGGGCTGGCTTGTCTAAGACACATCAGTTTAGTGGCTTGTTCTGCTCCATGTGATTTCTCATCCTCAGGCATCCAGCCTGAGTGTGTTCACATGATGGCATTAGGGCTCCAAAAAGCAGAGTGGAAGCACACAGAGCCTCAGAAATGGAGCAATACTGCTTCTGTCATACTTTGTGAGCCTAAGTAAATTATTGAGCCCAGATTCCAGGCACTGAGTAAAAGGACTCCACCTCTTGATGGGAGGAGCTGCAAAGCCACATTGCAAAGAGACGTGGATATAGTGAGGGGTGGAGGATTGTGGCTATTTATTCAATCTGTCACACCTGGGAAGGAAGGACAGGTGTGGTCAAAGAGTGAGAGGCAAATGACAGTATTTTAGGAGAGGAGTGATGGGCATCCCAGGTAGTTGGTAAGGGATTCAGCTTGTGTTAGATTTTAGGGGCATAACCTGACTGAACCAGCCTGCTGGCAGCTGACATGGATCCCCTTGCCTCTTTCCCTGAAGATGTGCCAAGGGCTGTGAAACAGTGTAGATCCTTTTGCTCAAAATCTCATCTGGGACTGGTGGACACTGAGACAGGTGGTAGATGTGGAAGACATTTTCTAGCACTGCCGTTGGGTTCAAATACAATGTGGGAGGGGGATGAGTTGGTGGTGATCATGTTTCCACTCTGCCTGGTACACCTGTGCTTGTACACAAGGCCTTCCTTGTGGTGCTCTGTCCAACTTAGGTGACTGTGAGGGCAAGGCCTCACTTTCTTTCATCCCATTAGCAATAGGACCAGGACAGACCTGAGGTAAAACTGATGAGGGTTGACTCTATTTTCAATAGATCAATAGAACCTATTTATCATTTCAGTACTCTGCCATCCACCCTCTGGGCCACAACCATCAGTTCAATTCTAAACTTTTCTTATTCCTCATCCCCCATCAGTCTTCTCTGCCTGCATTTGTTACCTATTGCTGCATTACAAATTACCCCAAAACTTAGTGGCTCAAGACAAAATTTAATATTTTGCAGTTTCTATGGTTCAGACTCACTTAGTCTCTCACAGGCTGCAAACAAAGTGTCAGTAAATGCTTTCATCTCAAGACTTTGGGCAAAGGATCTATTTCCATGCTCATTCACGTGGTTATCATCAGGATTGAGTTCCTCACAGATCATTGGGTTGAGAACCTCACTTTCACTGGCTATTGGCCAGAATTTGCTCTCAGTTCCTTATCATGTGGCCCTCTACGTAGGACAGTTCACAACATGGTGGCTTCATTATCACAAATAAATGAAAAAAGTGTGCGCATGTGGAAGAGAGAGAGAGAGAGAAAGAAAGAGAGAGAGAGAGAGAGATAGGGTGGGAGGGAGGAAGGGAGGGAGAGAGAAACCAGAGTGAGTGATCTGGCAGTGCTAAGTCACAGTCTTGTAACTTAACTTGGAAATGACATCTCATAAGTTTTGCCTGTTCTCACTGGGCCCAAACTACATGCAAGTAGCAGGAATTACACAAAGGCATACATACTTGGAAGTGGGAGTCACTGGGATCATCTTAGAAGGCTGCCCACCTCATGTTAGTGCATTTATTCCAGTAGAGTGTTGTAACATGTAACATGAAGGTAACATGTAAAAAATAGTAAGCTTATAAGGCTATTAAATTAATGAGATGTTTTAGTAATAATCAAAGGAACAGAGTTCAGGAGACCACTAATCACTCAAACTTGGAGCAGAAGAGAAGCAATGGATTGTCACACTCTGTACAATAAACTCCTGCTTTCATTGGTGCACCATGGAACTTGTAGCCCACTCTAGTGGAAGGATCAAACTGGTGGCCAGCTACAATCATACAAGTGAGCTATAATCTAGAATACACTTATGAAAAACAGTTTTCAGGTTGTTGTCCCTGAAGAACTAGATATTTCACCAGCATAGGTTTTCTCTCCTTGTGAATGGGACACCATCTCTAGCCAGGGGCCTGTAGCAGTCTAGATGAACCCACTTTATGTAGCCAACATCTCCTATTAATGCAGGTTATATCTCCTTTCCTGAGGGTTCTGGGAAACTCAGGGGACACAGTGGATGTGTCCTGGTAACATGGGAGCATTTAAGCCCTTTGTGGAGATCCACTAATAGCCTCATCTCTGGCATAGAGCTTCAGCTCTGCCTGACATCTCTGCTTGTACATCACTTTGCTTGCTGTTATTTTTCCTATTTCCTTACTGAACTATCTAATAGAACTTTCTGCACTGATGGAAATATTCTATCCTGTCCAATGTGGTAGCCGGTAGCTGTGTGTGGCTATTGAGCACTTGAAATGTAGCTAGTGCAACTGACGATCTCAGTTTTAAATTTTGTATAATTTTATTTTTATTTTTAGCTGTTATTTATTTATTTATATTTGGGTGAAAGTTTACAGAGGAAATTCATTTTCCAGTTCAACAGTTCATACACTTTTTTTCATGACATTGATTGCAATCCCCATAATGTAACAGACTTCTTCTTAGTTCCTCCCTGTGGTTACATTTCATATAATTCAAATTCATTTCAATTCAATTTTAAATAGCAGCATGTAGCTCATGGCCACCATATAGGGCTATGCGGTTTGTAGGACCTTGCTATTCAAAGTTTGGTTCACAGACTAGCAGCATCAGCATCACCTTGGAGCTTGCAGAAATCCAGAATTTCAAATCCTAACTCAGGTATATGGAATCACAGTCTGCTTTTTAACCAGATCCCCATTGGTTTGAATGCTCCTTAAAGTTTAGGGCAAAGTTCTGCTCTGGACTTGGAACGAAGTTGTAGACTTAGATGGCATGGGTTGAGGTAGCTTTCATTTGCTCACTATGCATTCTTTGATGACAGATAGATAGATAGATAGATAGATAGATAGATAGATAGATAGCTGCTGTCAAGTCAACTCTGACTCAAGGAGACCTTATGTAAAGCAGAATGAAACATTGCCTCATTCTGTATCATGCTCATAATTGCTGGCATGTTTGAGTCCGTCATTGCAGCTACTATGACAATATCTCACTGACAGTCCTTGCCTTCACTGGCCCTCTACTTCACCAAGCAGGATTAATCCATGTAGCAATTCATCCCCTCTGATGATGTGTCCAAAGCAAGCAAGTTGGGCAATGTTTTATTGTGATCCATTTGTCCCTGGCTACATTTTGGAAGGAGTTCATTAGGCCTTTAGTCTTCATCTTAATTGGGAAGCTCCACTGAAACTTGTCCACCGTAGACATACCTGCTGCAATTGGACATACTGGTGGCATAGCTTCCAGCACCATAGCCACCTACAAGCTACCACTGTATGGCAAATTGACAGATGGGTGGTGGCATTCTTCTATAGATTTTAATTATTCTAGGGCATAGGTGTAGTTTTGCAAAACAAAAACACTGCCATTGCATTTATCAGAATTTGTAGTGATCCTGTAACACAGAGTAGAACTGTCCCACAGGGTTTCTGAGGCTGCAAGTCTTTACAGAAACAGACTGCCACATCTTTCTCCCACGGAGCAGCTGGTAAGTTCTGGGTCCTTTAATTTTCCATACTTTGCAGGTTCATTACTTCCCCAAGACAGTGAGTGGAAGACTGACCACATTAGCTACCAATGTGGGGAAAGATCATTGGATGACCAAAAAAAAAAAAAAAAGAAAAGAAACACATCAGCTAATCTGTTAAAACACATTCTGCTACATAAGAAAGCATAGGATGTGGTTTGTGTCCTTAAAGGATTTTCTTTCTGGAGAGGGAGATAGCCGTGTAAAACACTGACTTGAAGAGCAAGGTCAAGAGCTTAGCATCCAATGCTGGGGCAGCACAGAGCAAGGGCATGTGCTCTTCTGCAGAGTGCTTGAAGTCAGCAGGGTGTGGGGAGGGGAGATTGGGGAGAGGTCCACTGGAGATGGTTTTGGAGCTGGCCTTTCATAATGGTTTTGATTTTATCAGAGAAAGATGAAGGTGTGGAGTGTGAGGAAGGTGAGAAGGATGGGCCAATCCCGGGAAAAAGGAAACAAAAGAAGAAAGTATGACCTTGTTGGTAAATGGAATCTTCTCCTGACCTTGGATTATTTTACCTAAGTGTCACAGGTACATGTGGTTGGAGTCACTATCCCCATAGCTGACTTTCCCCAGTTCAGCTACTTAGATGACTTTAGTTTCTTCATCTGTAAACTGGAAATAACACCTACTCTGCAAAGAAATTGTGACCATGCAATGCAATCATGAATGTAACCACAGTCTAATTTTTTAACTGTTTTTCACATTGAAAGTTCTTCCCCTAGACAATGAAATCTTTGAGGGCAAGGACTTATTTGTCTTTGATGTCTAGAAGAATGCATGACATGGACTAGGCAAGGTGTTTTTTCTCAAAAGTCCATGAATTTCTTGACATTATATTAAAATTTTGTGTGCAGTGCATTTTTCTCAGGTTGAATATCCTTCAAATTCACTGCCATCAAATTGATTCTGACTCGTAGCAGCCCCCACTGGGTTTCCAAGACTATACATCTTTACCAAAGCAGACTGCCTCATCCTTCTTCTGTGGGGCAGCAGGTGGGTTTAAACCACCAACTTTTGGTTAGCAACCAGATGCCTTAACCACTACACCACCAGAGCTCCTTAGTCTTTATTTATTAATTTTAACTTTTTTTTGTGTGTGTGTGATTTGGCTAAAAGCAGAGCAAATTGGTTTTCCATTCAACAATTCATACATATTTTAATTTGTGACATTGATTGCAGTTCCCACAATGAATAGCAGTCTTCCCACTTTCTGTGTTTCCCCTTTCCATTTGTCTTCCTTTCCTGTCCCTTCCTGCCTTCTGAGCTTTATCTTTGGGCAAATGCTGTCCTTTTTATCTTGTGTGGTTGATATTTTAAGGAGTATGTACCTTCTTGTTTTTATTGTTCACCTCATAGGCCTTTCTGCTGTTTGGCTGAAAATTGAGCCATGAGGATGAGTTCAGTTCCAGGCCTAACGGGTGTCTAAGGTTCAAAGTTTCAGGGGTTCCACACAGTCTCTACCAAACCAGTAAGCCTTGTATTTCTTTTTTTTTAATTGTGATTTGGGTGAAAGTACATAGAGCAAATTCATTTCCAAACAGCAGTTCATACACATTTTGTTTCATGTCACTGGCTGCAATTCCCCACAATTTAACAGCTCTCTTCCTACTTCCTCCCTGTAGTTTCCTCTTCCCTGTGTCCTTCTTTTCTATGCATTCTTGCCCCCGATCTATCTCCCTGTGCAAACACTGCCCTTCTGTTCTCCTATGATTGATTGCTCTAAGGAGTGTATCTACCAGATGTAAATGTTCACCCTATATGCCTGTCTACTGTTTGGGTGGAAGCCACAAGAGTGAGTTTAATTCCAGACCTGAATGGTAACTAGGAGTCATAGTCTCAGGGGTCTCACCAGGCTCCATCAAACCAGCAAGCCTTGTCCTTTTTTTTTTTTTTATTTTTTATGATTTTGAGTTTTTCCACATTTTTCTTCCACTCTATTCAGGACCTTCTATTGTGGTCTCCTTCAGAGCAGATGGCAGTGGTAGTGGGGCACCAACTTTTTCTTCTGGTCTCAGGGTCATAGAGGCTGAGGTTCACATGATCCATTAGGCCTTTGGACTAATTGTTCCCATGTGTCTTTGGTTTTCACTCTTCTTTGCTCCAGATGTAGAGAGTCCAATAGTTGCACCTTAGATGGCTGCTCACAAGCTTTTAAGACCCCAGTCACTACTCCCCACAGTAGGATGTAGAACATTGTCTTTGTGGACTATGCTGTGTCAATTGACCTTGATGTCCCCTGAGACTATAGTCTTAGGCTTAGCAACTCATTCCCTCAAGGTATTTGGTTATAACTAAGAAGTTTTCATAGCTTTGCTCCCTGTATGCTCTACTATAAGGAGCTCTCATAAGCCATTTGGCTGCTAACCAAAAGGTCTGTGGTTCAAAACCACCAGCTCCTCAGTGGAAGAAAGATGAGGTAGTCTGCTTCCATAAAGATGTACAGCCTTAGAAACCTAATGGATGTTGCTTTGAGTTGGAATTGACTCGATGGCAGATAGTGAGTATGTGAGTGATGCTTTAATATATTCATAGATGTATTCGCAGCACACACACAGCACACACACAAACACACACACACACACACACACATATATATATATACATATGTAGATTATCTTCTGTGAAACCTATATTCATAGGTGTAGTTCCATCACTGGGCAGGCAGGACCAACAGAAGTGGCAGGATCCAGGTAAGGGGTGGGAGGGAAGACCTAGTCTTTGCCCCCAGAGGCAGGAAAGGGAGGGAGTGCTGGCGACCAAAAAATGGCAGAATCCAGGGAGGAATTAGGTAAGGGGAGGGAGGAGAGGTTTCCAACAGTTAAGGGAGACAAACTTGTCTATCAGTTTGTCATCCTGTGGTGCTTCCATGTTGCTGTGAGGCTTGAGGCTGTGCTGGCAGTGTTTCAAATGCCAGCAGGGTTGGACATGGTGCACAGGTTTCAACACAGCTTACAGACTGAGGAAGAAGGAAGAGGCCATCCACTTCTCAAAAATTGGCCAGGGAAAGCTTTATGAATAGCAGAGAAACACTGTCTGATACATTACTAGACAACTTTATGAATAGCCTGGAAACATTGTCTGACACAGTGCAAGAAGACGAGGCCTGTGGGTCAGAAGGCACTCAAAATAAGACCTGAAAAGAGCTGCCTCATCAGAGTAGAACCAACCTTAATGAAATGGATAAAGTAAATCTTTCAGGACCTCCATCTGCCGACATGGCATGACTCAAATTGAGGAGAAACAGCTGCAAACATCCATTAATAATTGGAACATGGAATGTACAAAGTATGAATCTAGGAAAATTGGAAGTTGTCAGAAATGAAATGGAACACATAAATATTGATATCCTAGGCATTAGTGAGCTGAAATGGATTGTTTTTGGCCATTTTGAGTCAGACAACCATGTATGATCTATGATGCTGAGAATGACAATTTGAAGAGGAATGGCATAGCATTCATGATCACACAGGATGTTTCAAGATCTGTTATGAAATACAATGCTATCAGTGATAGGATGATATCCACATGTCTGCAAGGATGAACACACTGCTGTTGAGTCAGATCCAACTCATAGTGACCCCTCCTTGGGTTTCCAAGGGGATATCACTATGGAAGTAGATTGCCCAAACTTCCTTCCAAGGAGTGGCTGGTGGGTTTGAACCACAAACCTGATTAGCAGTCAAATGCATTAGGTACTACACCACCAGAGCTCCTACACCTACAAGGAAGACCTGTTAATGCTACTATTATTCAAATGTATGCACCAATCACCAAAGCCAAAGATGAGAAAATTGAAGATTTTCTATCAACTTCTGCAGTCTGAAATTGACCAAACACATAATCAAGATATGTTAATTATCATTGGTGATTAAAACTCAAAAGTTGAAAACAAAGAAGAATCACCAGTACTTGGAAAATTTGGCCTTGGTGACTCTGTCATGCTGGAGATTGCATGACAGAATTTTGCAAGAGCAACAATTTATTCGTTGCAAATACCTTTTTCAACAACACAAATGGCAGGTATACACATGGACTTTGCCAGATGGAGTACACAGGGATCAGATTGACTACATCTTTGGAAAGAGGTGATGGAAAAGCTCAATATGTTCAGCCAAAACAAGACCAGGAGTTGATTGTGGAACAGACCATCAACTGCTCATATGCAAGTTAAACTTTAAGTTGAAGACAATTAAAACAAGACCACAAGAACCACAGTATGACCTTGATTATATCCCTCCTGAATTTAGAGACCATCTAAAGAATAGATATGATGCATTGAAAACAGTGACTGAAAACCAGAAGAATTGTGGGATGACATCAAGAGCATCATCCATGAAGAAAGCAAATGGTCATTAAAAAGATGAGAAAGAAAGAAAAGACCAAAATGGATGTTAGAAGATACTCTGAAACTTGCTCATGAGCAAAGAGTAGCTAAAGCAAGTGGAAGAAATGACAAGATCAAAGAGCTGAACAGATTTCAAAGAGCAGCTTGAGCAGACAAAGCCAATTACTATAATGAAATGTGCAAAGACCTGGAGTTAGAAAACCAAAGGGGAAGAACACGCTAGGCATTTCTCAAGCTGAAATAGCTGAGGGAAAAGTTTAAGCATCAAGTTGCAATATTGAAAGATTCTATGGGCAAAATTTGAATGATGCAGGAAGCATCAAAAGAAGATGGAAGGAATACACAGAATTACTGTACCGATAAGAACTGGTCAATCTTCATCCATTTCAAGAGGTGGCATATGATCAAGAACTAATGGTATTGAAGGAAGAAGTTGAAGCTGCACTGAAGGAATTGGAGAAGAACAAGGCTCCAAGAATTGATGGAATACCCACTGAGATGTTTCAACAAATGGATGCCCTGCTGGAAGCATTCACTTGGCTATGCCAAGAGATTTGGAAGACAGTGACCTAGCAAACTGACTGGAAGACATCCATATTTGTACCTATTCCAAAGAAAGGTGATCCCACAGAATGTGGAAATTATTGAACAATATCATTAATATCAAATGCAAGTAAAATATTACTGAAGATAATTAAGAAACGGTTGCAGCAGTATATTGACAGAGAACTTCCAGAGGTGCAAGCTGGATTCTGAAGAGGATGTGAAATGAAGGATATCATTACTGATGTCAGATGGATCTTGGCTCAAAGGAAAGAATACCAGAAAGATGTTTACTTGTGTTTTATTGACTATGTGAAAGCATTTGATTTTGTGGATAATAACAAATTGTGGATAACATTGAGAAGAATGGGAATTCCAGAACACTTAACTATACTCATGAAGAACCTCTACATAGACCAGGAAGCTGTCATTTGAACAGAACAAGGGGGCACTGCATGGTTTAAAATCAAGAAGGGAGTGCATCAGGGTTGTATCTTTTCACCATAATTATTCAATCTATATGCTGAGCAAATAATCGGAGAAGTTGGACTATATGAAGAAGAACACGGCATCAGGATTGAAGGAAGAATCATTTACAACCTGTGATACACTGACGGCACAACTTTGCTAGCTGAAAGTGAGGATGACTTGAAGCACTTACTGATGAAAATTGAAGAATACAGTCTGCAGTATGGATTACATATTAATATAAAGAAAACAAAAATCCTCACAACTGGACCTATAAGCAGCATCATAATAAATGGAGAGAAGATTGAAGTTGTCAAAGACTTCACCTTGCTTGGTTCTACAATTGACACCAATAGAAGCAACTGTCAGGACATCAAATGACATATGTTGTTGTTGTTGTTAGGTGTCATTGAGTTCTCTTTGACTCACAGCGACCCTATGCACAGCAGAATGAAACACTGCCAGGACTCCATGATCCCTGCTATGCTTGAACCCATAGTGGCAGCCACTGTATCAATCCATCTCATTGAGGGCCTTCCCCTCTTTCATCGACCCTCCACCTTACCAAGCATGACAACCTTCTCCAGGGAATGGTCTCTTCTGATAACATGACCAAAGTAGGTGAGAAGAAGTCTGGCCATTCTCACTTCCAAGGAGCATTCTGCCTGTACTTCCTGCAGGACAGATTTATTAGTTCTTTTAGCAGCCCATGGCACTTTCAGCATTCTTTGCCAGCACCACAGCTCAAAAGCATCAATTCTCCTTCAGTCTTCCTTATTCATTGTCCAGCTTTCACATTCATATGAGGTGATTGAAAATATCATGGCTGTATGAGGCACACCTAGTCCTCAAGGAGACATCTTTGCTCTTCAGCACTTGAAAGAGGTTTTTTTTGCAGCTGTCTAGATGACGTACAGCACTGGGAAAATCTGCTACAAAGGACCTCTTTCAAGTGCTGAAGAGCAAAGATGTCTCCTTGAGGACTAAGGTGCACCTGACAGAAGCTATAGTATTTTCAATTGCCTCATATGCATGTGAGAGCTGGACAATGAATAAGGAAGACTGAAGCAGAGTTGATATTTTTGAGTTGTGGTGTTGGCGAAGAATGCTGAAAGTACCATGGACTGCTAAAAGAACTAACAGGTCTTTTCTGGAGGAAGTGCAGCCCAAATGCTTCTTGGAAGCAAGAATGGCCAGACTTCATCTCACATACTTTGGTTATGCTGTCAGAAAGGACCATTCCCTGGAGAAGGATGTCATGCTTTGCAAGGTGGAGGGTCTATGAAAGAGGTGAAGTCCCTCAACAAGTTGAATTCACGTGGTGGCAGCGGGATGGGCTCAAGTATAGCAAGGATCATGGAGCCGGCACTGGGCTGGGTGGTGTTTCATTCTACTGTGCATAGGGTCACTATGAGTTGGAGATGACTCAAAGGCACCTAACAACAACAGTCCCATCACTAACTAGAGAGTAAAACCAAAACCAAACTCACTGCCATCAAGTCGATTCTGACTCTCAATGACCCCCATTGGGTTTCTAAGGCTGTTGATCTTTATGGAAGTATATTGCCCCACCTTCCTTCTGTGGAGCAGCTGGTGGATTTGGACTGCTAGATGTCTAGTTAGCAGCCGAATGCCTTATCCACCATGACAGCAGGGAAAGGCAGTATAAAATAAGGAGAAAGTCACTACAAAATGATCAGGCAAAGGAGGACAGGGGGAGGAGCCACAAAGGTAAATACAATTACATACACAATCCTGCAATAACTATAATAACAATAATCTATGAGTGGATGCATAGATATAGACATGCAGGGTGAACAAAAGTGGGAAGGCAAATAGTACTATACCCATGGATATATATAGGCGCTCTGGTGGCTAGTGCCTAAGGCATTTGACTGATAACCAGAAGGCTGGAGGTTCAAACCCACCAGCCTGTCCTTGGAAGGAAGATTGGGCAATCTACTTCTGTAGTGATACTGCCTTGGAAACCCAAGGAAGGGTCACTTTGAGTCAGAATGAACTCCATGGTAGTGAGTTTTTAGTTTGAGTCTTTAACATCTTTAACAGATTATCCAAAAATCTGTTCTCTCTAGGAGCCTGGGAGCTCTGATAGCATTGTGCGTAAGGCACTTGACTGCTAACCAGAAAGCTGGCAGTTCAAACCCACCAGACACTCCTCGGAAGGAAGGTTGGACAATCTATTTCCATAGTGATACTGCCTTGGAAACCCAAGGAGGGGTCCCTATGAGTTGGGTCTGACTCACCGGCAGATAACAACAACAACAACAATGACTAGGAGGTTAGGAATCATTGCTGGATGTACTCAGTGTTTGCTAAATAAATAAATTAATAGGTGCCTTCTAGAGTCAAGAGGTTAGCTAAAAGAAATTCCTGGGCCAGGAAAATTTCCAGGCCTGGGGCAGCAGTGAGAAACCACTCTGTCAGGAATGGTGGAGGGGGCTCTGGGTGACCTGCAAAGTCCGAAGTTTTGAGAGGAGCTCAGGGACTGGCTCCAGGGTTTGCCCAAGGATTTTATAAGGACCTATTTGGCTTCTCCAGGGTGAGGCTGCTCCACCTCCAAGGCTCCAACCCTCGCAGCCCTTGTGACATCACAGACACGACCAATCTCTGGAGAGCTCTTGCTTTCTCTCTCAGGCCTGTGTAAATTCTCTCCTAGCTGCCACCAGAGCACTATGGCAAATTGGCTGGCTTGTTGAGAGCAAGAAATTTAATCCTAAATACTGGACTTCATACTAGGAGTGAGGTTGGAGGGTCATTTATAAATAACTTGCTATTTTTAAAGTCATCATTGCCAAAAAGACAAGGGAACAGCAGGGATGAGTTTCAATAGCACCATGAGCACTGGACACTTTTGAAAGGTAAGAGCAGAACAGGTCATGACAGACCCCACTTTTGTGTTAAACTGTTTTGGGCACGACAGTGCATGGCCCAAATGTTTGAGGCAATGCTACCAGCAAGTGAAAAGGGCTTCTGAGTGAGTGTTAGACGGCATGGTCTCTGATCCCTGCTCTGCTTGCTTGTAAGCCATATGATTTTGGTCTTTTAAGAGAAGCATCTGAAGAACTAAGTCCATAGATGAATAAACTTTTTTTTTTTTTTTCCCCCCAAAGAAAAGCCACAAATTAGAGCTAAATTTAAATAGGTCCTAACCCTTGTCTGGGAGCTCTGGTAGCATAGTGGCTAAGTCACTTGACTGCTAACCAGAAGGCTGGCGGTTCAAACCCACCAGCCACTCCTCGGAAGGAAGGTTAGGCAATCCTACTTCCGTAGTGATACTGCCTCGGAAACCCAAGGAGGGGTCGCTATGAGTCGGGGCCGACTCGACGGCACATAACAACAACAACAACAACAACCCTTGTCTAAGTTCCCCCAGTGGTGCAAATGTTTAATGCATTGGAGGTAGGTTCAAGTCCCCCAGACCTGCCTTGGAAGAAAGACCTGATGATCTACTTCTAAAAAATCAGCCACTGAAAACTCTCCAGAGCACAGTTCTACTCTGACACACATGGAGTCACCACGAGTTGAAGCTGCCTCCACAGCAACTGGTTAACCCTTACCTGTAACTGGGGATCTCATGCATAATCTTGGGCTATTTCAAATCATTGCCTAAGCTTACTCCAGTTTTGTCTCAAACATGAATAAACCAGTGTTGTTTTTTTTTTCCCCACCTTTTTTTGCCAAAGGCTTTTTCAGGAATTAACAGTGATGACCAAAGTCAATGAAGTTTTTCTTCTTTAGTAGGAACTAATTCCTCTATCAACAGGGTGTTACTTGCTTGTCAAAAGGAAGGCTTTTCTTTTTCATATTTCTGGACTCACCCTGTTGCATCTTTTCTTATTTTAAGACAAATCTCACAGGAAAAGCAAAGTGTGAACACTGCCTGACCATGTGAAATTGCAAGATTATAATTTTTCCTGCAGAAAAGAATAATTTCCTCTCACTGGAATAACCTATTACAGTATTCCCTATTTCTGATGCATAAATTGAAATTAGCATTAAATGCTTTAGCATATTCATGAAATAACTATAGACTAGCTCTACTCCTGGCTTCATTCACAGCTTCCTGCATTTAAAAGGGATCATGTTCCTTTCCACAGAATGTATTTTAAAATCTAATTTAAACTAAGAGTAGTAACAGTTCTTCTTCTTCTTCTTCTTCTTTTTTTTTTTAAATGCTACTATGGCAAAAATACATAACAAAATTTTCCATTAATAGTACAGATATTTAATGATGAGGTGGAAGTGGACTTTGCAGGTGGTTTTTGGTGATGGGGTGAGAGAGAGAAGGTCAGGGGGTTGCTGGTGAGCAAGAGGTTACAGCTAAGGCCCAGCAGACTCCCTCCTCTTTTCCTTCTCCCCTGTGAGGACACACACAATTCATCCTCGTTCCTTATGTTGTTGTTATTGTGTGCTATCAAGCTGATTCCAAATCATAGAAACCCTATGTGACAGAGTAGAATGTCCTATAGGTTTCCTAAGCTGTAATCTTTATAGGAGCAGGTCTCCAGGTCTTTCTCCCATGAAGTCACTGGGTGGGTTCAAACTGTTAACCTTTTGGTTAGCAGCCAAGCGCTTAATTGTTGTGTCACCAGGGCTCCTTCCTTTCCTCATGCCAAAACCCCATTGCTGTCAAGTTGATTCTGACTCATAGTAACACTACAGGACAGAGGAGAACTGCCTCACAGGGTTTCCAAGGCTATAAATTGGAAGTAGACTGCTGTCAGCAGAGCAGCTAGCTGGTAGATTCGAACTTCTGACGTTTAGGTTAGTAGCCAAGCGCTTAACTACACGTCACCATGGCTCCTTCTTTTCTTTATAGACTGTGGCTATTTTATCAGCAGAAATGGTAGGAAAGAATTGACAATAGGAAACAGATGAGCAAAGAATTTGGTGAACCCATTCCCCAGGACAAAGAACTGGCTTCCTTATACCTGGAACTCTTGATTGTCATAAAATTGTCTTCAAGGGAACATAGGGTCCTACACAGCATAAGATACTGTAAATAGTTTTGGAATTTATGTCTGATGAGATAAAGTTAATTGAGACAAGGATATTTACACAACAAATATTGCCAAGTAAACTCTTGAAAAATATGTGGACAGAGTGGGTGCTGTCTGTAGACCCACATTTGAATTGACTCTTCTTTCTTACATTTTACTTGTAGGGATGGAGAGAATTTTTACATAATAGAGAGATTTTAAGACCATTTAGAGAACATGGATAACATTTTATGCAATTCCCTAGGGAAACACTGTTTTCTCCATAATTAAGAAAATGGGGAGGAGGGCTATGATTTTAAACAGCATAGGCATGGAGCTAGATGCTTCTGTATGTAAGACCTGTTGCTTTCCCTTATCATTAGTTGTGTAACATTGGGCAAGTGCCTCATGTCTCTGGGCTCCTCTACAATGGGCATGGGGGTGTTGTCATCAACTGCTGTCCTGTCAGCCCCTGACTCCTGATGACTCTTCTATGACAATGAAATGCCATCCTCTGTGCCATCCTATGACTGATGGCAGATTGGACTATTGTGAACCAAAGGATTTTCATTGGCCTGGTTTTTGGAAGCAAATCATCAGGGCCTTCTTTCTAGTCTGTCTGAGTTGGGAAGTTCTGCTGACTCCCATTCAGCATCCTAGCAATACACAAGGCTCCACTGACCAATTGGCCATGGCTGCACATGTGGTGCATTGGACAGGAATCAAACCCAGGTTTCCTTACAGGAGATGAGATTTCTACCACTGAACCACTGCTGCTCCTGATTGGTATAAACATGTGTAATTCCAATGCTTAGAATGAAGAAGGCATTAAAGTATGTGAAAATACAGAATTGATGCTTAAAGATGTCAACTCCCATCCACATGCTTTTATTTCAGATTATACACATACTTTATGAGAAATGTACCAGGAACTTGGCCTTAATGATACCCAGGCCTTTACCTGAGTGGGAAATAGGCTTTAATTTAACCTGACCAGAGCGGAGGACTATTTGGGTGGATAAGTGTAAAAAAGAGGAAACTTGTCCTCCATTATTAAGGAAGTGCTTCAAACCAAAGAGCTTTTGCTAGAGGGGAAAAGAACAGGGCATAGTGCTTAAGGCATTTGGCTGCTAACCAAACGGTGGTGATTCAAACCCAGCAGCTGTTCTGTGGAAGAAAGATGGCCAGTCTGCTTCTCTAAAGATCTATAACCTTGGAAACCAATGGGTGTTGCTATGAGTTGGAATTGATTCGATGGGAGTGAGTTTGGTTTTGGTTCCCGGAGAAATAGAAGACAAACACTATATGGGAACCAAGGCCACATGTCCTGTGGCCTATGCCCCCTGTGTGGCCAGGACACTACCATGGACACTCATTAGGAGAGGACCTAAAAGATGCTGCAATCATGTTTGGCCTCAAGAAACTTACAAGGATCATTTGTCTCTCTCAGGAGCCTAAAGCTCTTAGCAGCTCCCTCTTTATGCTCTTTACTTTGGTGGTGATAACTAGTCGCAGTTGCTGAGAAGAGATAATGAAAAATTCTGAGTGTGTATTAGCTTTCTATTACTGTCATAACAAACTCTCAGTGGCTTAAAACAATACAGATTTGTGTGGTCAGAAGTCAGGTTGGTGTGGCTGATTTCTATGCTCCAGTTTCACAAGGCTGTAATTGTCTGGATGGGCTTTTTATCAGTAGGTGCTGGGAAGAAGTCTCTTCCAAGCTCATTGAGGTTGTTGGCAGAACCTGGTTCCCTGTGGCTGTAGGCTGAGGTCCTGCTTGTCAGCTGGGGCTCTCGTTAGCTCCTAGATGTAGGTCCCTGCATCTGAGAGCCAGAAATTGTGGTGGGGTTCTTCTCCCAAGTTGATTCTCTCTGACTTGCTTTGCTTCTGGATCTTTCTCCTACTTCCAGCCAGAGAACGTTTTCTTTTCTTTTTTTTTTGTAAGGTCTCATGTGATTAGAATAAACCCACTCAGATAATCTGGGATAATCTTTCTATTTTAAAGTATGTAACCTTAATTACCAAAACAAAACAAAACAAAACAAAACCCAACTCAAAAACCCATCAGCCACTCCTCAGAAGGAAGGTTGGGCAATCTACTTCCACAGAGATATTGCCTCAGAAACCCAAGGAGGGGTCTCTATGAGTTGGATCCAACTTGACAACAGTGAGTTTTTTTTTTTTTTTTGAAAAAACCTTAGTTAATTAAAGAATCCTGGTGGCACAGTAAGGAGCTTTGGTGGCTTAGTGCCTAAGGCATCTGACTGCTAACTGGAAGGTTGACGGTTCAAATCCACCAGCCACTCCACAGAAGGAAGACTGGACAATCTACTTATGTAAAGATTTACCACCTTGGAAAGCTAAAGGGGGTCACTATGAGTTAGAATTGACTTGATGGCAGTGAGTTTGTTTTTGGTTTTTGGTGGCACAGTACTTGTAAGGTTAGATGACTGATGTTGGGAGGAACCAGGCCAGAGGAAAAGGAAAGAAAAGTTTATTTGAAGAGTAAAATCATAGAAGCATAAAAGCTGGCTCTCACTAACTAGGGGAGAGCAGCTCTGATGATCTAAGTCAGGCCTTTTTATGCCTTTTTTTTCAGCGTTCCTTGTTTCTTTGATTGATAGTTGAAAATGTCCTTATCTCTGGTCCCGAGGTCAGCTAGTTCTTCTGTCTGGGTCATATTGCCCTCATTGTTTCTTTCCTATAGTTTCTGTTCAGAAAGTAGATTTTGATAAAAAGCAGACATTAGTCATTAGGGGGTTTGTTGGTTAACTTATTTTCAGGACTACCAGACTGGAACTTCTAATAAGAATCAAACATTAATCATTATAGGGTTAGGCAGTTAGCTATTTCCAGGAGAGTACTTTCCTTTTTTTTGCTGAGGATGTTCATTGTAAGATTTTATTTTATTAAAAGCACCTGTCTGCCAACCAAAACATCAGCAATTCCAATCTACCAGCTGCTGCAAGGAAGAAAGGTATGCCAGTTTGCTCCTGTAAAGATTACAGCCTTGGAAACTCTATGTGACAGTTGTACTTTGTCCTATGGGGTCACTGTAAGTTGCAATCCACTTGAGGACAACAAGTTTGGTTTGGTTTTAACCTTAATTAAGGAACATTGGTAGAGCAATGGTTATGCTCTCAGCTGTTAACCGTAAGGTCCACAGTTTGAACCCATTAGTGACTTCATGGCAGAAAAGACCTTGAGATGTGCTCTCATGAAGGTTACAGTCTAGGAGACCCAGTGGGACATTTCTACTCTGTCCTATAGGGTCTCTATAAATCAGAAATGGCTGGATGGTACACAACAATAACCACCTTAATTATACCTGCAAAGTCCCTTTTACCATGTGAGGCAATATTTGCAGGTTTCAGGGATTACAGAATGGACATCTTTGGGGGCCATTCTGCCTGTGGCAGGGCAGAAGTGCTTTGTTAACTCCAAGACCCTCTATGTACATCATTTGTTATTAGGATTATTAGTGTGTTTGTGGCTTATCTGGTCCTAGACTGCAGGTTTCTTGAAGTTGGGAAGTGTGTGTTTAGGGGTGAATTTATTTAAATCAGGCCCATTTGACTAGACAATATATATATCGTCACCCTATATGTGTCAAAATAGAACGGTGCTCCATAGGATTTGCCAATGGTGATTTTTCAGGAGTTAATCACCAGGACTTTCTTCTGAGGCACCTCTGGGTGAACTCGAACTGCCAATCTCTTGGTTAGCTGCCAAACATGTCAACCATTTGTACCACCAACAGAGAGGCAGTACATATGCAAAACAAAATCTGATTAGAAAAAAAAAAAAAGATAAGTAGGGAAATGTTTATCTTGCTCTATCCCTGTCCTTAGCCCCTAAGTTTACCTCTCCAGAGACATGACCATTGTCTGTTTCTGGTGAATCTCATTCTAGTTCGTTTTTGCATCTTCTTCAATGCCTGCACACCAGGCACTCCATAAACACTAGGACTGCCTCGCTCCTACCCTCTTTTCCTTTAGCCCTTTTAAGGTCTCATGTGAATAGAAAAAACCCACTTACTTCCATTCTTCATCCCCAGCATGAATTCTTTGAAATCAGAGTGGGTTTAGCTTATTTTTGCATCCTCCTCAATGCCCGATATAGGGTGCTATGGAATTCATGATGGATGAGAGAAACTTAACAGAAACTTAACAGGCACCATTTGACAAAGAACATATGGCACTGTATGAAGGACTGGTCAGATTCCTGTGGAAAAGAAAGGTTGTCAATGGTTGTGTCTGTGTGGTGAGCCTTGGAGTAGGTGTTGTATTTTCTTCTCTATTTGTTTTTGTACTCCTAAAAAGGATTAAAATAAATGGAAAAAAAATGTATGATTAAAAAACCTGTATTATTCTTTAGAGTCAGCAAGGACGTTTCTCCAGGTCAGATTTCTTCTGGGATTAGGCTGATCCTTTCCTACAATGAAGGAAAAGACTGTTAAAAAACAGCAAACCCAGTACTATCAAGTCTATTCTAACCGATACCCACCCTTTAGATGCAAGAAATGATTTGCTAATGATGTGGTCGGCGTCCGCCACCTGGTGGACCAAAGAAGAAGTGCGCCTTCTGCTTTGCCATCTGAGGGTTCCAGTTTCTTTCTTTCTTTCTTTCTTTTTCAACAAAGGCGGCTCAGAACCCAGAAATTCCCTTCTCTCCATAACCACTTTGGGGGAATTTTCTGCAGCCTTCCTTCTGACTGAAGGCCTGAGTTCTGTGTTGTTTTCTCTCTGCTGCAAATCTTTGTTTCACGGAACTGGAAAGATCTTTGGCTCTGGCATCTTACAGAATTGTCAACTTGGCGACCTCATTTATTTTTTTTTTTTTTAATTGTGATTTTGGTGAAAATTTGCAGAACAATTTCATTTTCCATACAACTGTTTATACACATGTTTTTTTCATGACATTGATTGCCACCCCAGTAATGTAAACAACTAGCTTCCTGCTTCCTCAGTTTACCTTTTCCCTGTGTCGTCCTTTCCTATGCATTCCTGCCCTCTGAGCTACCTACCTGTGCAAATACTTTTCTTCTGATCTCCCATGGTTGATTGTTCATGTTCACCTTTATATGCTTGTCTATTCTTGGGGGTTTCACCAGTCTATCAAATTAGTAAACCTGGTTTTTTTTTTTTTTTTTATGATTTTGAGTTTTGTTCCAGCATCTCATCTTTTTGGGCTTCAGTTTTATAATTTCTTAAATAACAGACTTGGACAAGGTTAGAGATTCTCAGCCTTCGATATCTATCAGTTGACCCCCTCCCCCCAATAGATTCTGATTCATATGTCTGGAGTGGGGCTCAGGATCTGAATTTTTAAAAAACACTCTAGGTGACTCTAAAAAACAAAGTGCAGGACATTGGATTGAATGACATTAATGTACCCGCTGTCCTAATACAGCTGTTCTTTTCAGTTGAATAAAGCTCTAATAGTAGGCGTTACGTATCATCTGAAGGTAGCGATTTGTTTTGGAGGAGATGAGGTCTTTGAGGAACGCTTGAAATCACCTGGAGCTTAATTGGTGGAATAAGAGGCACCATAAGTGGGAGGCAAGGCAGGGCAGACAAAGAAGGAAAGAGAAAGAAAGCTGGGTTTGGACTGAAGGGTCTCGTACAAAGGGCAGAAGCAGGCAATTCACAGAAGAAACCAAATGGCCAATAAGTGAATAAAAAAATATTGAACTTTACTAAGAAGCAAAGACGTGCAAATCAGTCATTTAGGATGATATTTTTTGGCTATCAAAGTAGCAAAGAGAAAACACTGATACTCAACTTTGGCAATGGGATGAAGAGATGGGGCTTTTCATACACTATAGCCAGGGATGCAAATCAGTATAACTAAAAGGAGATTTGGCAACATACACCAAAACTCTTACAACATGCTTCTCCATTCAGCCTCCAATTCAATTTCTTGCAATCTAGCTTAAGGAAAGAATTAGCAATACACAAAAATAGTTCTCTACCAAACTGTTCAAGCATGTCACTTTAAATGTTTCTAAATACCACAATATCACTCTATAAATATTGCTATTTGCAATAGTAAAAATTGTAAACAATAATGTTTAACAAAAGGGAAATGGCTAAGTTAGGGAATTTGTGCAGCAATTAAAAGTTATGTTCCCGGGATTTTTAATGGCATGGGAAATTGCTTGTTACAACCTAATGAAAAAAACCAGAACACACTTTTTCAGAACTGTCCATAAAATCTAAAATAAAACATGTATTTCTTTTGTGAAAAGAAAAATTCCTCTGTACATAAAGCAGGATACAAAATTTGTATTTTGAGTAAGGGCCCAATTGTTACATGTTTGCATGGAAAGACTAGCAGGAAATATGTCCCAATACTGAGTGGCAATATATAGGAAATGGCTTACAAATGATTTCTATTTTTTCCTCATTTTCCATATTTTCTGTAATACTAGTTTTATATAAAATGACATACTTTAATAAGGTCTCTGAGTTGCCTTAAAATGCAACGCACTGCCATTGCGTCAGATCTTCATCCCCAGCGTGAAGTGACTGCTCCTTGGGTTTCCAAGGCAGTATCTCTAAGGAGTGGGTGGTGGGTTTGAACCACCAGCCTTCTGGTTAGCAGTCAAATGCCTCAGGCAGTATGCCACCAAAGCTCCCTGCTTCTCTACAGGCTTATTCAAATATGATTTCCAAGCTACAGAAATATACTTACTATAAAAAAAGGAGAGTCCATTGGTATGTCTTGGGAGGCTCTTGCAGAGTACACAGTTAGAAACTATGGCAGGCAGCCTTGGTAGGGCCTACATCCTGAAACTGAAACTCAGGGACTACTATGATTCTCACTGCCTGTCTGGGCCTTATGATCTTTTCTCCTTGTTTACATACACACAGAGACACACACACACAGACACACATGTGCATGCACACACATGTTTTTAGTTTGGCTTTTTCTCTACATGGCTTTTACCTTCAACTTGATAAATCTTACATAGCCAGTATGTTCAGTTAACTGCATGGAGTTTCTGAGTCTCAATTAAAAATTTTAGGGAAAGACAATCAGATCAGGTATTCACCCTGTGGCCCCATAAGCTGTGGCCTTGGGAGCACAGAGTTGTGCAGATCATTATCCACAGAAGAAGATTCTCTGATGGAGACTGTGAGAATGGCAACCTCCAGTGTGTTTCCTAGGAGCTCTGGTAGCATACTACCTAAGGCACTTGACTGCTAACCAGAAGGCTGGCAGTTCAAACCCACCAGCCACTCCTCGGACGGAAGATGGGGCAATCTACTTCCATAGTGATACTGCCTCAGAAACCCATGGAGGGGTCGCTATGAGTCAGGTCCGACTCAATGGCACATAACAACAATAATAAGAAGTGTGTTTTCTTTACTACATGTGATAGTAACTGCTAACAAGGCTGCCAATGAACCCTACTTTCTAGTATTCATGCCTTTCTATAATTCCTTTCCCTTGAGTGTGGGCTGGACCTTGTGACTCATTTCTGATACAATAAGGCAAATGTGATGGGATATCACTTTGGAGATTAGGTTACAAATAAGACTCTATCTTGCTCACACTCTCTTGCTCTCTTGCTTGGTTTGATGGAAACTAGCTGTCATGTTTTGAGTTACGCTGTGGTGAGGTCCACATGACAAGGAACTGAGGGAAACCCCAGTCAGCAAATATGTGAAGTCCTCAATCCAATAGCCCACTAAGTACTGAATCCTGCCAACAGTCAGTTGTGTGAACTTGGAAGTGAGTCTTTTGAGACTGGCCAATAGCTATGCAAGTGAGCTTGGAAGCATATCCTCCTTTAGCCGAGCCTTGAGTTGACTGCCACTTTGGCCAATACTTTGATTGTAGCCTGTGAGAGGCTTTAAGCCAGAGGACCCTGATAAACTGCACCCAATTCTTGACCCACAGAAACACTGAAATAACAGCTGATTGTTGTTGTAAGCCATTAGGTTTCAGACTAATTTGTTATACAGCAATAGATAACTAATACACTAGACTACAAATTCCTTGAGGGCAGGAATTTTGATTTTCAAAAGTCATTAAGTATTTATTAATAACTGAATAGGTGGTGTCAGTTAATATTCTAGAGCTCTGAGATTCAAAAAATAGTTAAGACTAGATCTTCCCTTGAGAGGCTTACAGTCTAGTGAGGAGGGCAGATTTGAGTGTTAGGGCAGAGTTAGACCCTTGGTTTATAGGAACTCTGAGGTGGGCATGGCTCACCAGCCTGGAGTGAGGAAAAGATAAATCTTGAAGAAGGTGACACATGAACAAGGTGTTGAAGGACAGAGGGAGCTAGCCTGAAGGGGGTTAGGGTTTTAGGCTGGAGGTAGGGAAGTGGGCCAGCATGGGGCCTTGCTCCACACCAGACCCTGGTGATATAGATCAAATATTTTTACTTATAGGGATGTCCAATCCGGAAAGATTAGAACCCATTTGATCTATAACACCAACATCTTCCAAGAGGTCTCAACAGCCTGAGAGGCCAGCTTCCCTGTCACTGGTGGAAATTGAGTGTTCTGGGGCCAGTGGTGAGGGAGTTATCCAGTAACCAGAACACCCCAAGTGCTTGCCTAACAGGCTCTGATGATGTGGAGCTTCTATTTAATTGGCCTGTTTTGTTCTGTATACATATTTCTTTCCCAGCAGCACCTCTCAGTTGTGTGTAATGCATCTGAGGTTGACTGTGGAATAAGAGGTCTGGTGGTGTAGTGGTTAAGGCATTCAGTTGCTAACCAAAAGGTCAGTGGTTGCTCTTCAGGAGAAAGATGAGGCATTTTGTGTCCATAGAGATTTACAGCCTTGGAAACTATGTGGGATAGTTCTACTCTGTCCTGTAGGGTTAATATGAGTCAGAATTGATTCAATGGTAGTGAGTTTTGGTGTGGAAGAGCAGTCTTCTGGCATTAGCTCATATAAGCACACCTGAGGTTCTCCAATCCCTTTCTTTGTGGAGTATTATCCTGTGTCATTGGCTGAGATCTTCAAACTTTCACAGACTCAGATCATGGTACTGACTCAGATTACATTGGTACTGGACCCATAAGACTCACTTTTTTTTTCTTTCTTTTTTTTTATTTGGTACTTTGGTGTCCCATGGTTTATTGCTTTAAGGGATGTATTACCATTGAGTGTGTGGTGCAGCATCCTGGGTTGAGTGGTCTGCCTGTACATCTCGCTAATCATTGGGCTGAAATCCCGCCCATGGGGTGAGTTTTATTCCAGGCGCCGAATGTATTTCAGGCCCATAGTATTGGGAATCTCATCAGACTTCATGTGACCAGTAATTCTGGTCATTATTAAGTTTTTGGATTTTGTTCCACGTTTTCCCTCCCACTCTATCCAGGATCTCCAGATTTGATCCTTTCCTGAGTGGTTGGCATTGGTAGCCAGGTACCATCTGGTTCTGGTCTCAAGGGCCATTGTGTCCTAGAGTTACTTGCTTTCAAATGCCCCCCCCCCTTTTTTTGTTGTGTTTTTCTTCACTTCTGACGCTAGGAGACCGTTAGCTGCATCCTAGATGGTCATAAGACTCACTTTGGTCGAGCCTTTGACAAAGGACTATCTTTGGGCAATATTTTCTCACGTAATCTGGCCAGCTGTGCTAGGAGGCAGGCTTCATCCTGTTTTATAGACCAGAAAGGTGAGGCTGGGAGAAATCTAGTGACATTCCTAGGTGAGGAAGTGTCAGAGCAGAGTTGTTCCCAGGCCTTGAACCTTGAACTTTTATAGGATCCCCAGGAGGTTCCTGTGAGCAAGGGCTGGGTGCTGACAGCTTTCTCAGGAAGCAGGGCAGGGGAAAACCTAATTTCTGATCTTTGAAAGGGAAAGTGATTGACCTGACTTAGGCAGGACCTGGCTCCTGCCTCTCTCTGCAAGCTTGCAGACTCAAGGGGCCAAATGCCATTTATAAGCACAGCTTTGAGATTTGAGTTTTGAAAGGTTGGCCTTATAGAATTTGGAATGAGCCAAGGGTGCAGGTTCTGTTTCCAAGCATTTAGATTATGGCTGAGGATTTAATGAAAATGTGGGGGAATCTAATGATCAGCACTCAGGAGGTGGTGATATTAGCAAGAGGTAATTGTGTAGTGCCACAGGAGACAAGAAATTAAGGAAGGAAAACAATCCAATACCTTGAGGTGAAAGGTGTTTGTAGAAAATAATGAAATGGCATGTTTACTAGGGAGAGCAAAGCTGTCCCTTTGGCTTGCAGAGGAGAGGAAGAGAATTTTTGATGATGAGCGAGAATTGCCTTGTTTTTCTGTCCTTGCTAGCTTTACTGTAACCTCTCCTAGGACATGATCACTTGCTGATTTACAGGGTGTCACCTTTCTTAGTATTTAGCTGTTGGGATCATAGAAGCTGCAGGACTTAGTTCATTCCTTCACTTATGCATTCATTCACCCATTATATGTGTGCAGAAGTGTCTCAGAAGAAAGGCCTGAAGATCTGCTTCTGAAAAATCAGCCACAGAAAAGCCTCTGGAACTGGCACACATGGTGTCACCAAGAGTCAAAATTGACTAAACAGCACTGGTTTTGGTTTTGAGTCCCTGTTCTGGGCCTGGCACTGTGCAAAGTATGAGAGCTCGCCACAGAGTCGCTTAAAAGACCTTTCTCATAGGCCATTCAGGGCACTTGTTCCTTTTTCTCCAAACATGTTCCATTAAGTGCAAATCCTTTTTCGTGGAGTCATTACAAGAACCTTTGAGGAATAACAGTTAATGTCCCTGTTTTATACTTAACAGAAGTAAAACCCATGGATTAACCTGCTCAAATTCACTGAAAGGAGCTCTGTTGTTGGGATGACCCAAATGGCTATTACTACTCCTCATTTCTTTCTCCACTTCCAGCACCTTTGGGCTTTGAAAGAAACCACTGCACCTCCCCCTCTGAAGTCTAATGATTGGTCTAAATAAGCAGCAAGGCTAAAGAGATACAATTCCAGGCTAGCAATACTGGCTGATTATCCCCCATGTCTGATTATCCCCCTCTTTGGTTGATCAAGCAGGAAAACTTGCATTGTACTCTGTGCAGTGAAATATATAACCCTTAGAATATAAAACCAGAGGAACTAAGATCCTCAAGTTCTTTCTTCCTTGCTGAAAAGAGAAGGTACACCTGTGGAAATTTCCCATCCTGCTCAGATAGCTTCTGAGCCAGGAAGGACTGCTCATGATGGAACTTGACCTATTTTACACTACAGGCAGATACCAGGTTATGAACATCCAACTTATGTACAACCTGTAGTTATGAACTAACCTCTGTAAAGCCTATTATATTAAAATTTCAGGTACATACATTGGTTTATAATAACATATGGGTGCTACTTTGTGAAGGGCATCAAAATATTATTATTATTACTGTACTATTATGTTAAGAATATTTTAGTATATCTGGAAGTGTTTAATGTTTTTTATGCATAGAAAGATATACTATATACTGTATACTGGAAGTTCTGGTGATGTAATGCCTTAGGCTTTTGACTGCTAACCAGAAAGCTGGCGGTTTAAACACACCAGCCACTCCTCCGAAGGAACTGGGTAATCTACTTCCATAGAGATACTGCCTTGGAAACCCAAGGAAGAGTTGCTATGACTTGATGGCAGTGAGTTTTTATACTGCATACTAAGACAAACATTTGACTAATTGATATGAGATATGAACTGGACCTAACTGTTCTGATTAATGAACAAACCCGACTTAAAGACAGATTTGGGAATGGAGTTCATTTGTAATCTGTGGTTTACCTGTATCTGTTGTCTGTGACTATTAAAATAACTTCCACTAATGCCAGCACCGTGTACATGTCTCATGCATGTCACTTGATCAGGATCAATGGGTAGAACACCCATGGAGTGGTTGGTACCACTGTGTGGAATTGTCTTCCCAGTACTCAATCTGGAGGCAGCCTTTAAGTACTTGGGATCTGGAGAAAGCTTTTAAGGCAGACTGTGTGTGTCACATAGTCACACAGCTGGGATGGGTGGAACAAAAATATGAACCTATGTTGTATGCTTCTTCCTTTGTCCTACAGAAACATCTCTGATACCTTTTAATCATTAATCCAAACAAACAATTTTCAGTCCCATTTGCTGGAGCTGATACTATTGACCATGTCCTCCCTGAAACTCTCCCTGCTCTTGGCCTCCCCTTTGAGCATCCTTCCTTTTCCTCATGAGGTCCTTTTCCTCTGACCACCTGTTGTTTCCAGGTCTCTGTCTTTGATCTTTGGTTCCTCTTAGTCCACCGTCTCTCTCTGGTTAATCTCATCCATACTCATGGTTTCAATACTCTCTCAATATGGAATTTATGACTCATAACTTTGCCTTTCTTTTAAACTCCAGACTCCAGTGTCTGCTTGTTAGGCATCTAGTATTAAACATGTTCATCCTATCATCCTACCACTTGTCCATCAGTTTGTCATACTGTGGTGGCTTGCATGTTGCTGTGAGGGTGAAGACTATGCCATGCTGTTGTTGTTGTTATGTGCCATCAAGTTGGACCCAACTCATAGCAACCCCTCCTTGGGTTTCCGAGGCAGTATCACTACAAAAGTAGATATGCCATAAATATTTCAAATACCAGCAAGGTCACCCATGGTGGATAGGCTTCAGTGGAGCTTCTAGACTAAGATTTACTGGGAAGAAGGACAAGGCCATCTATTTCTGAAAAACTAATGAATAGCAGTGAAACACTGTCTGGTATGTTACTGAAAAACTTTATGAATTGTGAAACATTGTTCAATAACAGTGCTGGAAAATGAGCCCCTCAGGTTGGAAGGCACTCAAAATACAACAACTCAACATCAGTGCCCTAAACCTGATCCTTCTCCCACTTCATAATCGATCTCACTTGCTGGTAACATCACTCAGCTAGTTACCCAAGCTAGACAACTGGAAGTCATCTCTGACTTCTCGCTCTCATTACCTCCTTCCTCTCTTTTCTATCTAATCCAAACCAAAACAAACCAAAAACAAACCAAAAACCAAAAACAAAACAAAACAAGACAAAACCCCAAACTCACTGGCGTCGAGTTAGTCCAACTCACAGTGACCCCTCCTTGGGTGTCCAAGGTAGTATCTCCATGGAAATAGATTGCCCGATCTTCCTTCCCAGGCACTGCTGGTGTTTGAACCTCCAGCCTTCTGGTTAGTAGTCAAATGCCTTAGGCACTATGCCACTAGAGCTCCTCCTTTCTATCTAGTCACTTCCAAAATATTTTTTTGATTTCTCCTGCTCTCCATGCACTCATTATTTCTTGCTTGGAGTCCTACAAAATCCTAATTGAGTCTCTGTCTGATCCCTCCTCCTTTGTAGCTGAATGAATTGTCTAAATGAATATCTGACAATATCACCCCTCCCCACCCTGGAACTTCTGAATAAAGGTTAGACCCTATGGAAAGAAATACAAGACTGTTCCACATCTGGTGCCTGTCTACCTTCACGGTCACACCTCTTGTTACTGTTGTTACCACCGCCTGGTTCTGTGCCATCCTCACTATCCTTGCTATACTTGAGCCCATTGCTGCAGCCATTGTCAGTCCATCTCGTTGAAAGTCTTCCCTTTTTTTCTGCCCCTCTACATCACCAAGTATGATATCCTTCTCCAAGGACTGATCCCTTCTGACAGCATGATGAGAGTAGGTGAGATGATTTCTGGCCATTCTCGCTTCCAAGGAGCATTTGGCTGCACTTTTTTTTTTTTTTTTTAATTGTGATTTGGGTGAAAGTTTACAGAGCAAATTGATTTTCATACAATAGGTCATTTTGTTTCATGACATTGATTGCAATATCCATTATGTGACAGGTCTCTTCCCACTTCCTCCCTTAAGGACCTTTTCTCTGTGTCCTTCTTTCCTATGCATTCCTGCCCTGTGAACTATCTCCCTGTGCAAATACTGCCCTTCTGATCTCCCATGGTTGATCATTTCAAGGAGTGTACCTACCTGGTGTAAATGTTTACTTTATATGTCTGTCTATACTTTTGCTGGAAACTGTAGGAGTGAGTTTAGTTTCAGGCCAGACTAGGTGCCATAGTCTTAGGGGTTTTACCACTCTCTATCAGAAAAGTAAGTGTGGTGGTTATGTTTTTGTGACAACTTGGCTGGGCCTCATTGAGTGGCTGGGCAGCTGGTGGTAGTATTCCCCATGATGAGACTGGCAATCAACTCCATGATGGGATCTACCACAAGCAGCTGAGTATCTGCTTTGGGTATGTGGTCTATTTCCTGTATATAAGGAGAAGTCTTGGGAATGGTCTCTAGCCTATGACATGCTTGGACCCTGTACGTAGCTGTGTTGTTGCTCAGCAGCCTGCTATGCTCTGCTTAGCTTGGGACTTACAATGGACTTAAGTTAATGGCCTGTTGTGTGGTTTGGTAACATCGGGACTGTGCCTTTTTACTTGTCAACCTTGGGCTTGTCAGCCTCAGCAGCCAGCAGCTGTCTGAGTAAAGAAATGCCTCTAGCTCCAGTGGGCCAGGAGCTGGAGGCAGAGCTGGACCCCAAGGTTGAGAGGCTTTCACCCAGCCCCTAGAGCCTGGCACTTTGAACTTGGACTTAAAGCCTCCAAATTGTGAGAATAAACTCCTGTTTGTTAAGACCATCCCATTTGTGGTATATATTTCTCGTCAGAGTGGCACTAGGTAACCACAACAGTAAGCCTGTTCTTTTTTTAATTTTTATTTTGAGTTTTGTTCCACATTTTTCTCCCACTCTATCCAAGATTTCCTATTTTGATCCCCTTTTGAGTGGTTGGTTGACAGTGGTAACCAGGCACTATCTAATTCTTCTGGTCTCAGGATCATATGGGCTGAGATTTGCATGGTGCATCAGTCCCTTGGACTAATTTTGTCCATGAAGTTTTGGTTTTCTTCATGCTTCTTTGCTCCAGATGAGGAGAGACCAATTGTTGCATCTTAGATGCCCACTTGCAAGCTTTTAAAACCCCAGTCACTATTCACCAAGGTAGGATGCAGAATAATATTTTTTTTCTGGCTGCACTTCTTCCATGTCAGATTTGTTCATTCTTCTGGCAGTACTGAATATTTTCTGTGTTCTTCACTAACACCACAATTCAAAATTATCAACTCTTTTTTGGTCTTCCTTATTCATTGTCCAGCTTTCACATGCATATGAGGTGATGAAAAATACCATGACTTGAGTTAGGTCCACCTTAGTCTTCAAAGTCACATCTTTGCTCCTTAACACTTTAAAGAGGTCTTTGTGGCAAATTTTCCCAGTGCAATATAAAGTCTAATTTCTTGACTGCTGCTTCTACGGGTGTTGATTGTTGATCCAAGAAAAATGAAATCCCTGACAACTTCAATCTTTTCTCCATTTCATGATGTTTATTGGTCCCGTTGTGAGGATTTTTGTTTTCTTTGTGTTGAGGTGTAATCCATACTGAAGACTAGTCTTTGATCTTTATCAGTAAGTGCTTCAAGTTATCTTCACTTTTAGCAAGCAAGGTTGTGTCATCTACATATTGCAGGTTGTCAATGAGTCTTCCTCCAAATCTAATGCCATGTTTTTCTTCAGATAGTCCAGCTGTTTGAATTATTTGCTAAGCATACAGATTAAATAAATGTGGTGAAAAGATACAACCTTAATGCACATTTTCCTGATATTAAACATTCAAAATCCCCTTGTTCTGTTCAAATGCCAGTCTCTTGGTCTATGAACAGGTTCCTCATGAGCTCAATTAAGTGTTATGGAATTCCCATTCTGTACACTGTTATCCTTAATTTGTTATGATCCACACAGTTGAATGCCTTTGTATAGTCAACAAAATACAGGTAAATATCTTTTTGATAGTCCTTCCATTCAGCCAAGATCTGTCCGACATCAGAAATGATATACCTTGTTCCACGTTCTCTTTTGAATCCTGCAGTTTCCTGTCAATGTATGCTGCAACCGTTTTTGAATTATCTTCAGCAATATTCTATTTGTGTGTTATATTAATGATATTGTTTGATAATTTCATTCTGTTGAATCATCTTTCTTTGCAATGGGCATAAATATGGGTATCTTCCAGCTGGTTGGCCAAGAAACTTTCTACCAAATTTCTTGGCATAAACAAGCAAATGTTTTCAGCATTGCATTTGTTTGTTGAAACATCTCAATTGGTGTTCCATTAGTTTCTGTAGGTTTTCTTTTTTTTAATTATTATTGTGATTTGGGTGAAAGTTTACAGAGCAAATTCACTTTCCATACAGCAGTTCACATACACTGTGTCTCATGACATTGTAATTTCCCACAATGCAACCGCTTCCCTCCTACTTCCTCTCCATAGTTACCTCTTCCCTGTGTCCTTCCCTCCGTGCCCTCCTGCCCCCTGAGCTGTCTCCCTGTGCATACACAGCCCTTCTATTCTCCCATGATTATTCTCTCCAAGGAGTGTATCTACTTCAGGTAAATGTTCAGCTCATATCCCTGTCTTTTGTTTGGCTGGAAGCCACAGGAGTGGGTTCAATTCCAGACCTGAAGGGAAGCTGGAGCCATAATCTCAGCGGTTCCATCAGGTGCTATCAGACCAGCAAATCTGGTCCTTTTTTTTTTTT
>NW_006922408.1:432334-434291 GCF_000298275.1 Orycteropus afer afer
CAACCTTCCTTCCAAGGAGTGGCTGGTGGGTTTGAACCGCCAGCCTTCTGGTTAGCAGTCAAGTGCCTTAGGCACTATGCTAGCAGAGCTCCCTCACCACAGTAGGATGTGGAACAATGTTTTTGTGTAGTATGTTATGCCAATTGAGCTTGATGTCCCCTGTGAATATGGCCCCGAGCCCACAGGTCCAACTACTTGCTCCCTCTGGATATCTGGCTGTGGCCAAGAAGTGACTACAACCTTGTTCCTTGTCAGCTGTTCTATATACCTGGGAATTAATACAGAATATATAAATAAATACACTTGTAGAAACATTGTCTGCCAACCGTATACATGGTCATGAGCACACTACTTCCTGCATGTTGGTGTTGTTGTTGTTATGTCCTGTTGAGTGAGACCTGACTCATAGCGACCCTTATTTGGGTTTCTGAGGCACTATCACTACAGAAGTAGATTGTCTGACCTTCCTTCTGAGGAGTGGCTGATGGGTTTGAACCGCCAGCCTTCTGGTTAGCAGTCAAGTGCCTGACACTATGCTACCAGAGCTCCTTCACCCCTGCATAGAATACCTAATAGTATAACTTGTCCACCCATCTATCCACTCATATATCAATGTTTGCCTTCACTGACAATATTGTACTGTAAGCGCAAAAGGGTTCATCTTTGTTGTCTATACATCTCATGCACCTCTCTATGTCTTCCTCTTCCTCAATGGCACCACGTTGATCACTCACATTTGGTACATTGCCCTTTCCTTCACCCAAATCAATACTTGTCTCTACCTATCTAACAGTGTTCCTTCCTCTTCCCTCCCACCCCTGGTAACTAACAAAGAAAATTTCCTTCCATATATAAACCTTTCCTTGACTTTTACAATAATGGACTAATACAATAGTTGTCCTTCTGTGATTGACTTATTTTACTCAGCATACTGTCCTCCTAGTTCATCCCTGTTATGCAGTGTTTTGCAGATTCTACGTTATTCTTTAGGGTTGCATGATATTCCATTGTGTGTACGTACCATAGTTTGGTTATCCATTCTTCTGTTGATACGCACCTAGGTTGTTTCCATCTTTTGGCTATTGTAAATAGTGCTGCAATGAACATGAGTGTGCATATGTCTGTTCTTGTCCTGGCTCTCACTTCTTTAGGTTATATATCTAGTAATGGAATGGCTGGGTAAAATATTTCTGATTCCAACTGTTTAAAGAATTGCCATATTGCTTTCCACAGTGGTTGTATCATCTGACAGTCGCACCAGCATTATGAGAGTCCCAATCTCTCCAAATCCTTGTCAGCATTTATTATTTTCTGTCTTGTTGAATTTTGCTACTAGTGCTGGGGCAAGATGGTATCTCCTTGTGGTTTTGATTTGCATCTCTTTAATGGCTAATGATCATGGTCATTTCTTCATATGTTTGTTGGCTGCCTGAATATCCTCTTTGGTGAAGTTTCTATTCACATCTTCTGACCATTTTTAAATTGGATTATTTGTCCTTTTGTTGTTGAGGTAATGGAGTTTTCTATAAATTCTAAAGATAAGTCCCTTGTCAGATATGTCATTACTGAATATTTTTTCCCAATCTGTAGGTTCTCTTTTGACTCTTTTGGAGAAGTCTTTTTAGAAAGTCCCATTCATCTAGTTTAGGAGCTCTGGTAGGGTAGTGCCTAAGGAACTTGACTGATAAAGGCTGGCGGTTCAAACCCACCAGCCACTCCTCGGAAGGAAAGTTGGGCAACCTACTTCTGTAGTGATACTGCCTTGGAAACCCAAGGAGGAGTCACTGTGTGATGGGTCTGACTCGATGGCACATAACAACAACAACAACATTCATCTAGTTTATATTCTGTTGTTTGTGCATTTTGGGTTATGCTTGATAGTCTATTTATGCCATATATTAGGGCACAAATTTAAATTTATGCCTAGTTTTTCCTTGAGGAACTTTGTAGTTTTAGG
>NW_006922408.1:435472-439204 GCF_000298275.1 Orycteropus afer afer
CCCTTTCTTGCCTTATTGCCCTGGCTTGTACTTCCAATACAATGTTGAATAGAGGTGATGATAGAAGGTGTCTGGTTCCTTTTTGCAAGGGGAATGGTTTCAGTCTCTTTCCATTGAGAATAATGTTAGCTGTTGGTTTTGCATATATGTTCTTTATTATGTTGAAGAATGTCCCTTTTATTCCTATTTTGCTGAGAGTTTTGATCAGGAATGGGAGTTGAATTTTATCAAATGGCTTTTCTGCATTGGTTCATGATATGATCATGTGGTTCTTTGTTTTCTTTATGTGGTGGATGACATTGATTGTTTTTCTAATGTTGAACCATTCTTGCATATCTGGTATAAATCCCACTTGGTCATAATGAATGATTTTCTTGATATGTTGTTGGAGTCTATTGGCTAGGATTTTGTTGAAGATTTTTTGCATGTATATTCATGAGAGATATGGGTGTGTAGTTTTCCTTTTGAGTGATCTCTTTGCCTGGTTTTGGTATCAAGTTTATGCTTGCTTCATAAAATGAATTTGGGAGGATTCCATCCATTTCTATGTTTTGGAATAGCTTGAGTAGGATTAGAGTCCATTCTTCCCTGAATGTTTTGTAGAATTCTCCAGTGAAACAGTCTGGGCCAGGACATTTTTGTTGGTTATTTTTTTATGACCTGTTCAATTTCTTAATGGATCTGTTCAACTTTTCCACCCCAGTCTGTGTTAGTTTAGGTAAGTAGTGTGTTTCTAGAAATCTGTCCATTTCTTCCAGATTTTCAGATTTATTGGAGTATAGTTCTTCATAGTGTCCTTATATTACCTTTTTTTTTTTTAATTTCAGTTAGTTCTGTTGTGTGTTAACTATTTTGTTTCTTATTTGTATTCTCTCCCTCTTTTTCTTTGTTAAGTATGCCAATTTTATTAATGTTTTCAAAAAACCAACTTCTAGTCTTGTTGTTTTTTTCTATTGTCTTTCTATTTTCTGTTTCATTGATTTCTGCTCAAATCTTTATTATTTCCCCTTTTTTCTGGTGGCTGTAGGCTTTTCTTGCTGTTCTTTTTCTAATTGTTGGAGATGTTAGTTTAAAGTGTTGATTTTGGCTCTTCTTTTTTGATGTGTGCATTTATTGCTATGAATTGGCCTCTGATCATTGCTTTTGCTGTGTCCTAAACATTTTGGTATGTTGTGTTCTCATTCTCATTTGATTCAAGAAATTTTTGAATTTCATTTTTTATTTCTTCTCTTACCCAGTTTTTCTTAAGGAGGGTTTTGTTCAGTCTCCATGCGTTTGCTTTTTTTTAATTGATCTTCCTATTGTTGATTTCTAATTTTATAGCATTGTCATCTGAGAAGATGATTTGCAGTATTTCAATGTTTTTAACTTTATTAAGGCTTGCTTTATGGCCTAACATATGGTCTATCATGGAGAATGTTCCACTGAGAAAGAATATGTATTTGTCTGTTGCTGGGTGAAGTTCTCTGTAGATATCCATAAAGTCAAGTTGGTGGATTGTATTTTTTAGCTCTTCTGCATCTTTGTTGAGTTTCTTTCCAGTTGTTTTATCTTTCATTGAAAGTGGTGTATTAAAGTCTCTTACTATGATTGCGGCTGTGGAGTCATCTATTTGTCTTTTCAATCTGTTAAAGTCTGATTTATGTATTTTGGGGCTCTTTCATTGGGTTCATGGTTATTTATTATGGTTAAATCTTTTTGTTCAATTGACCCTTTAACCATTACATAATGTCCTTCCTTGTCTCTTATGGTGGTTTTTCTTTAAGTCAATTTTATCAGAAATTAATATCACCATTCCTGCTCTTTTTTGGTTGCCATTTGCAGCCTTTGATTTTTAGTCTATTTTTGTCTTTGTCTCTAAGTTGACACAACTTATGTTGTAGACAGCATATTGTTGAATTATGTTTTCTTAGCCAGTCTGCAACTCTTTGTCTCCTGAGTGGTGCATTTAATCCATTGAGAAGTATGAATTGGTTGCTGTCATTTTGTTATGTGTTTTTTCATGAAGTTCCTGGTTTCTTTGTTCTATATAATTTTTCGTGATAAGCTCCTTATGTTTATGAATTGTGTCATCATTTCCTTTGTTGCTATGTTTTTAGTATTTGCTAAATATTGTGCTTGTCTTTTTTTTTAAATTGTGATACAAAGGTTTATAATTTTTTTTTGAGGTTACCCTGTGATTTATAATTTTCTTACCAAGTTTAGAACAGTCTGTTCTTTCTTGCAACTCTCTCAACTTCCTCACCATTTAGAAGTTCTGTAACTACACTATTTTTTCCCTCATTTTGGTTTATAGTTGTCCTCATTTGCCAATTGAAGTCTCTGGTTCCCTGTTTACAATCTTGTAAGCTTATTTTAGTTTGGATAATTCCATAGCTGTGTTGGTTTCTGGGTATGTCATCTTTTGTATTAATGGTTGGTTGTTGTTTGATATTATTGGTTCTCTGTTCAAAGGACTCCCTTTAGTATCTCTTGTAAGATTGGTCTGGTTTTAACAAATTCTCTTAATTTCTGCTTATCTGGAAACATCCTAATTTCACCATTATATTTGAGGGACAATTTTGCTGGGTATATAATTCTTGGTTGGAAATTTTTCTCCTTCAGGGTTTTATATATATATATCATCCCATTGCCTTCCCACTTACATGGTTTCTACTGAGAAATCAGAGCCTAGTCTTATCAACTGTCCTTTGTGAGTAACTTTTCCTTTTCCTGTGCTGTTTTCAGCATTCTTTTTTTGTCTTTGGTTTTGATAAGTTTGATAATGATATATCTTGGTTATTTTCTTTGGGGTCCATCCTCTTTGGGGTTTGTTGGACTTCCTGAATGGACAAAATCTCATATTTCATTGTATTGGGGAAATTCTCTTCCAACAAATCTTGGGCAATTTTCTCAGTGGTTTTCTTTTTCTCTTCCTGTTCTGGAATTCCAATTACATGTAGGTTATTCCTTTTGATGGTATCCCACATGAACCTTAGGATTTCTTCATTTTGTTTTGATTTTATTTTCTGATTGATCCTTTTCCAAAGAGGTATTCAAGTATTTGTCTTCAATCTCATTAATTTTGGCTTACATTGATTTGATACTACTCCTTTGCTCTTTCAATGTGTTGTCTTTTTCTGAAAGTTTTGTACTAATCTTCTCAATTTCTTTCTATAGATTTTGTATCATTTCTAACTTTTCATTTATTTTGTCATTTTGTTCTTACATTGTCTTCTGAAATTGTTCTAGGGTTTGGCTGTGTTTTCCTTAATTTTGTCAGTGTTTTCCTTGATCTGTCTCTCAATTCTTTGAAGATACCTAAGTATAATTCTTTTGAATTCCTTATCAGGGATTTCCAATGCTGCTTCTTCTTTGGGGATGTGTTCTGGGTCTGTATCCTGCTCCTTTGTTTCTACCACTTTATTTTGCTTCTTTCTGTGGACTGTGATGTTCTGTTGTCCTTGAGACATTTTGATGTTGTTGTATTTAGATCTCTATTAACTGTGTGCAAAGAGCAGTTAAGGGTGAGTCAGACTCTTCTTGTGGTTGTTTATCATTAGCCAGTTGGTGGAGAAGGAAGTGGTGGTGGCTCTCAGCCAGTGGAGCTACAGGAGGTACAGGTATGGTTTCATTGTACAGGCATTGTTGCTGTCTCTCACTCAGTTAGATAAGAAACCATCAAAGAAATAAAAGCAAGCAGACAAACAACATACCACATAAACACACAGGAACAATCACCAAAACAAGAAA